>NC_053132.1:7185327-7330327 GCF_010015445.1 Perca fluviatilis
TCTTTTGTTGTCGCGCCACAAATATTCCAGTCCACCTACTGCTTTGCCACACAAGTGAAGTGAACTTTGGAGGACTCCAATAAAAGGCGGCTAAGAGGCGAGAGTATTGAAACGCCTGAGGTTAGGAACGCTGGCCCGCTACGTACAGTGGACATTTAGCTCTCCACGTGGTCTGAACTCTTCCACTATGATACGTGCAATCTGGTTTGAGTTTTACGCAGGCATGAGGAAGAGGGGGGATTCAGTCTCTTTACAGGCACACTATTGAAGACCCACAAGGGAAGAAACATTGTGGGTTAAATAAATTTTGTTTTAGATATATACTCACACAAAACCCACATCCCCATGCATACAGGTGAGTGCGTGCACAAACATGTATAGTATATTTGAATGCATGTTTTCTCCCACTCATTCCAGCAGGTACAGAGCGGATGGCAACAGGAATGCATCAGCCTAGGGCTGGGCAATATGGAGAAAATCAAATATCACGATCATTTCGACCAAATACCTCAATATCGATATTGCAGCGATATTGTAGTGTTGACTATTGGTGCTTTCACAAAATATTTACACAATGAGATTTTAGATAGATAATCATCAGTAATGTGGATATAATGACTAAGTGGGTAAAGGCAAATAATAGAACAGTTACAACAGTCTGGTAAGTTCAGAAAATGACATCACTTTACTGTAATGCAGCCTTTAAAACCAGGAAAAGACAACACCTATGTCATATTACGATATTACAATATCCAAAATCTAAGACGATATCTAGTCTCGTATCACGATATCGATATAATATCGATATATTGCCCAGCTCTACATCAGCCCACATTTTGTACTGTATTTGGATGAGTTCCAGATCAGTGAACCGTGTTCTGCACCTTCTAATTAAAAATGCAATCCTGTAAGATATCGGGTCGGTTTCAACGTGTCGTGACTATAGTTAGAACCATATTAGGAATTAATTTTCCCTCCACCACCGTGGGCAGAGGTCTGGTGGACTGTTATAGATCATGTAATAAAGTTTTATATTCACACACCTTTTATTTATTCAACTTTATGGTTGGTTGAACATTAAGTTTGACAGCATGAGTGATCTCATTTATGATATCAGAGCTATACAGAAGCCAGTACTGAGGCTAGACGTATGACTTAGATTATCATACATATTAGTCCCAAATGATTGGAGAGGTCTCATTCCACACGTGCCTTTTGGCAAAGCACATTGTGTGTGGAACCTCAGCCAAGTCTGTCAAGGTTAGTTTAACTGAAATTGTGCCAGTGTGGTTTGACACACCTGGTGTGTGTGTGTGTGTGTGTGTGTGTGTGTGTGTGTGTGTGTGTGTGTGTGTGTGTGTGTGTGTGTGTGCCTGTGTGTGTGTATATAAAATGCTTTGAAATGGCTTGCATTGCTGTCTAGTTCTCGGAAAACATGCCTTCTCCGCCTTGACATTGGATCTATCGACGCACTGCCTCAGTCTGAGCAAGGCTGCTGAGGTCATATCAGTCTAGTGCCATAGTTTAGTGTCATGTTCCTCTGACCGTACCCATATCTACATGGTTCTAGCTGATAGAAGTGACATTTAGCTGTTCCTATAACATTGCACAGCTCAGTATGAATTTAAACAAGTTTGTCTTTAAGCTAAAGAACAGAGAGGAAAGACTAGTTTTGATATTATCTAGAGACAAATCAAAAGCAGTGTGAAGTGCTCTTGACTTTGACAGCTCACAGGGATTTTACTGGGTTATGGAGACATTTTTTGTTAACAGCTGTGAGCCCTGGAAAAATTTTTTTATATCTTAAACAAAATACACAGGCCTACACAGTCAGTAGGGTTGTAAGGTGGTTTGATTCCTGTCTCCTCCTGTGTATGTCTGGCAAAGAAAATTGAGCTACTTCGGACAAAAGTGTGGCCGCAGCCTGCAACCAACCTCGTTAACCATCGGCTATAGGTCTGACGACTATGTTGCCTCGGGGGGGCGGGGGCAACGGCCAGTTTTTCTGGGGTTCCAGTGTAGCCAGCAGATATCTGGGCCAAGACTTTCGACTCATCGGTCATTGTTTACAGTCTGAGTCCAAAAGTCTTGTCCTGTTGCCTACAGATTCTGCATTCCTATGCAGATATCTGTTAGAGATTAGGTTGCAACAAACTATTTTCATTATTAAAAAAATCTGCTTATTATCACCTTGATTAAGCAACTAATTGTTTAGTTGCTTAAAAAAAGGTCCGTCATACAGTAAATTTCCATCTTCACATTTCTTGTTTTGCTTGTTTTGTCCACAGTCCAGTAGATAATCAGTTTACCATCATAAAAGGCTCAGAAAATCATCACATTCATTGGAATACTGTGATTTCCTCATTAATACATACATACATCTTTGTAAATGATCTTCTTTGTCTCTTTTCATCCCAATCGGAGTATAAATCCCTTGCTATATTTAACTTTATATGTGTGTCCTTGTCTCTTTGTTTCCCTAAATGTGTTTGCGTCCTTGTGTGGTGTCTCTGAATGTGTCCCTGTGTGTGTGTGTGTGTGTGTGTGTGTGTGTGTGTGTGTGTGTGTGTGTGTGTGTGTGTGTGTGTGTGTGTGTATGCATGTGCGCGCCACTCCTGTCTGGATAATTCCAGCACTCTCCATACACTCATGCATATAGCAGTAGTTGGAGACGACTGCAGCGGCATGCCTGGGGATGTGGTCAGGAGAGGCCTGTGTTTTATGGAACATACTCTACTAAGCTGCACCGCTGCAGCAAAGGAGCTATAAATAGAAGTTGCTGATAAAGAGGAAGAGAGAGGAAAAAAATAAAGGGGGCGGGGCTCAGTGGGAAACCGACTCACCTAGCCTGTTTGGTTTCTTTCCAACTGTAGGTGACTGTAGCACAGTGTGAAACCCTCGCCGTGACTATTGACAAAAACAGCCCCGTGGCAAACCTACACAAACCCAGCATGCATCAGTTAATTTAAAAAAACAAAACAAATAGGAGAATGGATCCTTGTACAGTTAGGATTATGAACAGATTCAAATAGAGAGAGAACACTAACACTGTCAGCAGCATGAGGCATTAACAAGCAGCAGCAGTTGAAAAGAGCAAGCAGTGAGTTTTCCTGCACTTTAAAGTTCACGCTCTCTGTCTCACCTCTAAAAACACCTTTTTTTTCTCCTGATGATTAGAGCTGATTGTCAGTGCGCTTGGATCCACTTGGGTATTAGGCATATTGATGGAAGATATTGACCTGCGGCTCGAGATATCTTCTCCATTGTGTATCACATTCTTACATAAAGACAGTGAGTGTAGGTTTCAGCCGCTTTCGTTAGCTCCCTAACAAGCTGACATGAAAGAAGAATATGTAGTTAATTGCCTATTAGTATAGTAGTAGGTAATGGTTGTCGAACTTGTCGTGCGTAATGGGATTTTTTGACAATAGCATGTAATGTAGCTACAGTGCGTCAGCTGTCAATGTTTTTTGAAGCTGTGAAGGCTATGATCCCCATTAGTCTTGTAGAAGGCTGTTAGTTGAGTAAAATATGTTTTTCTTTTAATTTTATTTTTTTTACACTGCCCCAAATCACAAAGCCATACCGTCAATGCAAAATGTACCCTTCAAATAGAGCTTGGGCAATATAGAGAAAATGAAATATCACAATATTTTTGTCAAATACCTCAATATCGATATTGCGGCGATATTGTAGTGTTGGTGCTTTCACAAAATATTTCCACAATGAGATTTGTGATAAATAATCATCAGTAATGTGGATATAATGACTAAGTGGGTACAGGCAAATAATAGAACTTCTAGAACAGTCTGGAAAGTTCTGAAAATGACATCACTTTACTGTAATACAGCCTGTAAATCCATGAAAAGACAACACTTTTGTCATAATAGAATATCCATAATCTCAGACAATATCTATTCTCATATCAAGATATCGATTTGAATCGATACGTTGCCCAGCCCTACCTTCAAAGAACATAATTTGAACGACTGTAAACAAAAGCATTGTGCATCATGTGTGATTTATTAAAGATAGTCACAAATAAAATCAACGCAGTGGATCCTGTAGTGCGATGTAGGTTTTAAAGACATTTTTCCATGTTTCAAGTCTTTAAAATTCAGCTTCTATTGCTGCTGAGAGTTTAGAGGAAACTTACGGTTTTTCAACAGTAAGTTTTCTTGTCGCTTAGAGAGTCTTAACCCTGTGGTGGGTGACTGATTCTCAGGAAGAGGAGATTTGTAGGTTCTCAAACAAATTGTTTGCCCTCTGATCCAACAGGTCATAATGGGCTTACATAGATGGATGAAGGCAGGGAGCGGTGTTTGCTTAGCCTTAGAGAAAGGTGAAATCCATATGCATGGGAGAAGAGAACTGCTGCTCTCTTGCCTGTAACCTTCCTCTTGTTATTATAGATTGAAAAAGCACTGCGAGATTTTAGGCCTTCAGTGCAGTATGATGAGTATCACAAAGTCTAGGATGTTTTTGAAACTATTAAAAAAATCGTGCAGTTAGCCAAGTTGCCAATAAGTATTAAATAGATTGCACCGCATCAATTTGTAAAAACATGAATGAAAAGCAGTAACAGCCTTCCCCCAAGAAATCTGATTTAGAAAATTTGTATGAAATGACAACCTGGATGCTAAGTGATTTGTTTCATTTCATTTTAAGCACCTTTGAGTGTGCAACAACTCTTAAGACTAGTCCTTTAGCCATTGTGAGGCACTGTAGTGTACGTGTCCGCTTTCCCAGTGGCGTGCATCTCTTCTCCAGAAGCCTGCACATTCAGGACTTGACAAAGGCTAAATCCCAGCCCTCTTAAACAGCACTGTAACCCGTTTTATGACCTTGTTTTTCTTCTATTTTTTGCATCTTCTGTCTTTTCAGTCTCTTTTCCTGCATGCTTCGCTCTCACACTTCCATCCTTGACTCTGATCGCCCCTCTAACCCCTTTCTTCGATTTTGTGCTGTACCTCAATAATACTCCTTTCAATATCCTTTCATGCCTCGATGCTAACACACAGTGATACACACACACACACACACACACACACACACACACACACACAAACAAAGTCCGTATTCACCTTTTTTCCCCCCTCTCTCCTCCTCCTTTTTTTATACTCCAGTTCTGGTCCGGGTTTTTATAGCTGCACCCCCATACTCACTGTGTTCCTTCAGGAATTTTGGCCCACGTTCAAAAATCCTAAATTAACTACAGGCTGCTGCAGCACCCTGGGCCCCTTCGCTCCGCGTCTGTCACCCCACATGTTGACCCCAGGGAGTATTTGTGTACGTGGAGAGAGGGGCTGACAATCAGGCCACTGACAACCCCAGGAAGGTTTTGCTCATTTTCTCACTCTTTTACTTCCACTTTGTCTTCTTATATTGTCACCACTTGATATACTGTCCAACAGTTTTTAACTAACCTTTGTGACTCACATTACTCTTTATTTTCTTCAGAGATGGTTGATTGTGTAGCCCCCCCATTTTAAATCCCTTTATATCTCACTACTAAGAGTTTAATATATTACATGCGCCTGCATATCAGAGACATATGCTTGCCAATTGTAGGTAATAATTCAAATATGACACCATGGTATAACAATTTAAGCAAACTCCTTAGCCCTGTGGATAAATTAATGAAAAATGTACATAAGACACAAGAGGAGAAAAAAAGGCAGCCCAACATAAATGAGTCATCCTATTACCCAATAAAGTATAATTTAAGCATCTTCCAATTGCCTCTGCAGTGTCAGAAACCCCAGGTATTTTGAGTTCAGTTCTTCATCATTATTGCAGAACAAGAAAATCATAGAAAGTGTGCAAAATGTTCCAAAACTTATTTCAGAAGTTTTCATTTCACTTTATTTTTTTCTAGGAAATTCCACAGCCGTACTATTTTTCAGGGCTAAACATCATTTTGCCTTTAAGAGGCAAACATTAAGTAAAGACCTTTTAATATTTTGGGATCATAAAGCCTTGCAATTTTTTTTTTTATTTATGTGTACATGTGCGTCACTTTGCATTGGGCAACCTCACTCCAACTGTGTCTTTCTTCCAGAGCTCATCCCTGCTCTGCCTTTCTTTTTGTAAGAAAAAAAGAAAGAAAAGAAAAAAGGAAAGACATTTATTCTACAGATGTTGTCTGTCCTGGGGCTCAAGCCGTAGTCGATTATAGGATTGCTTTCTCTTCCTCCTCTTCCTCTTTTTATCTGAGTCCCCCGCCCCCCTGACTCAACAGCCTTCCCTGTACCTCTGCATGACCCTCTGCTCTCATTTGTTCCTCTACTCTTCTCTCAAATGCGTCATGTATGTGTGGTTTACACATGCTGATTATCAAACTCCTTTTAATTGATTCACTGCACAGACGTGGTGTAATGCAAAGTTCTGCTAAGCTCTGTCCACACAAGGGTCCATTTTGGTCTGCTTTAATGTGGGTTCATGTACATAAAATTTAGTGTGTATGGAGCTGCTCATGACCGCATTCAGCAGTGTTTTTGTGCATGTGTGAGATGCGCCGATGACAAGCCTGCTGCACATTAGTCCGGTGATGTAGTGAGTTTGGCTGCGGCGCCAACCTCAACCCCCTCCTGGCTCGCCTCCTTCATCCCTCCATTTGGTTGTCCATTGTGTTTGGTCTGGTTCAGATTCCCAGTTTGGTGGTTCCTCTGAAGTAGGGGAACAGATGTGCAGAGCGGATGTGTTGTCTTGCGTGTTTCGCAGCAAAGCCCGACTCCCTCACATCTCGCCAGCTCTAACTGTCATGTTGAAAAGATAATACAAAAGTATTATCTTTTATGTGTTATGTCACTGAAGAATGTTGCTGTGCCGGCACCTGTAAACACTTACAGTACAGTCTGGGTAAACTCATCTGCATTTTTTTTTGTCAAAATGTAGTCCAAAAAACCCACAGAGCTTATGATTACCATATTTTCAATGGGGACTCATTCCTGGTGATACACATGGCTTTTTATGGCTGTGCATTAATTTAGTGTTTCACAAAGGCATCAAACATATTTAGGCTGCGAGCGAATGAAAAAGCGTGCGATTGGATTTGGACGTCAAGTTTTCTGTCAAAGCACATCCTTTGTTGCAGTGAAGTGATCCTGGTTTCTGTTTTCCGCTGGTAAAGCTGTCCTAATCCATCCATCAACCCTCTCTGTACCCACTCAATTTACAGTGAATATAAACGTGTGTCTTTATCCAGTCTAAGCCCATTGTGGTCTATCCTGAAAGCTAAACTCCTTCCCTAACCTGTTTAGCAATCACATTATTTCCCATCACTATTGCATAACAAGTTGTCCTGTGTGAACTGCCGTCCAGAGTTCAGATGCCCTATAAAGCTGCTTAAAGCAGTGCGTTTGTTCCTGGGCATTATACACAGAGCTGTTCTGTTTACAGACCTCTGAACTACCGCCCTGCATCTCCAATTTATTCAGCTATTCAAATCAGTCTGGTGTTGTGCCTATTGGTGGCTGTTTTCCTCAGATGGAGACACAATTGACAAGTCGGAATAAAAGCTTTAGTGTGTAACTTTTTTACATTAATGAACGTCCGTTACATTCAAGCCATTGCCAAATGAGTTGATAGAAAGCTAATTAAGACTATCAGCTCCACAAAACACACAGCTTGGCTGTGTTTGGAAATTGTCATCCGGCGACTTTCGCACGCAGAAACTTAAGTGAAGATAATTACCTCTTCTGAAGAGCCCATCATGTTAATCCTCCCTGTCCTTCTTGACTACTAGCAACTGTGTGGAGGAGGGGTGGGGGCGCGTGCGCGATTACGGAAGGCTTGTGTCATGTGGATGCAACAACTGTGGTGTTGTCATTACTTAGAATTCCTCATGGGGGCGACAGAAACTACGCACTATGGCTTTAATTCATCTACCTACATAGCTTACTGGCTACCTAGCTATATCCATGAATAACGGTGACCACAAAGTGGAGACGGGTGTGGATGAGATCAACACAGCTGTGCCGGTTGTCTTAAGCTGCCTTACAGAAATAACGGCTCTTAAATCTGCATATTTGTTCATTTGTCCAGAAACTTTTTTCTACTTCTAGCAACAGCTATCGCATCATAAAACTATGTCGCTCTCTACTGATTTCGTAGGTCAAAAGACCCCCCCCCCAAAAAAAAAAGGCTAATATGAAGAAAATGTCAGATTGAATGGTTCAAATAAAACAAACTGGCAGTTTTCCTTATTATCAGGCAACGCAAAGACATTTTACACTGCAGTGGAAGCTCTTGCATCAGGCAGTTAGAAGTCTGTTAGCTGTTTTCTGGCTTTGTATTTTAGCTTTAATGTATTTATGCCAATTACTGTACCACAGAATGTCCCCCTGGGCTGTTGTGTGTTGTTGTCTCATGTCTTTGAATAACAGGCTGAATTTTAACATCTCAAATCCTTTGGAAGACATTACAGGCCCGACTCGCTTTAACGTTCTTCAGCTGGCCACTATATCATTATTTAATATTCTCAAATCCATCTACGTTAGATCAGCTATGTATCATACCTATGGATATGCCATCATGCATGCCAACTGAGCTGGGTTCACAGAATGTCTTTCCACTTTATCACAGATTTGATCACATTAGATCATATACCTTTCCCATCTCCAGTTCTCTAAGCACAAAGGGCAAGCATACAGTTACTCCCACAAAGAGTGTTGCCCTGTTCGAGATACCTTATCCAGCCAAAACATAGTAGCTCATATGTTGAGCCATCAATTATGCATTGTGTTATGGCATCACATTATCTGTAAAGGGAAATATCCACAGTAGTAGGACTACTGCATGTTTTTAATTTCAGTTTTGGCTCTGATGAAGACCTAAAGAATGCAGGTGTACAGTAGTGAGTGTTGCATCTCCACAGAATGTTGTTGGTTAGCTGCTGTTCAGCCTTTTCACCATGCTCAGCACCGTATCCGTGCTGCGGCCGATAGCACTGTTGTGGCTCTGGTTTTAAAAAAGCAACAGCGGCACATGTACACAATCAGAGGAGTTGGCAGAGTGATCGGTCATAGTGCGAGGCTTGCCAGTACCTGCTGCCTGTCAGGCGTCCCTCTGATCCCCCGCCAGATCTCTACTCCTCTGTTGTGGGTATCTGGCGAGGAGACAGAAGAGGAGGGAGCTGGGAATTGGCCTGAACTTATAACAAAGTCAAAGTTAGTCCAGATCAGCTGGGAGAATGTGGCTGCTAGGCATCATCAAGCTTTAAAATGTCTTTCAGCAGCTATAGCCACTGGAAAAGGGGAAACTAATACTGCTCTGTATTACTACATACGTATTAATACAAGTTTATTTACTGTACTTATTTTTATTTTGCAGGGTATTCAAATACTGATGTTGAAAATGTGACAGGAAATACTCCAGAATATGATCTCAGTGATTTTATCTTCCGTTGTCAACAACTCGAGATTCCCATGACTCCATCTGTTTTAAACAATACTTTAACTTCATTTTGCACAGTCCTGGCAGGAAATTTATTACAAGAATATATAGTATAATATGCATAATAAATGACAATGGCAGCGTTTAATGAGTATAGTTTGTGACCGCTTTGATACCTGAGTTTAGGGACAGTTACAAAAGTACAAAAGTAGTTCCCAGATGTTAAAGTGATGGTTTGGAGTAATTTCACCCTAGGGTCCTTTGCACCTTGACCTCGAGGCAAACAACCCTCCAGAAGCTTTTTTCACCTGGGTCTAACATTGGCGTGTTAGCGTGGTCAGCTGAATAGCTTAGTGCAGGCGCTAATGGATCCAACTGTGTATCTCGTAAGTTACCGCACTAATAATGCCCGAAATGATACCAAACTTCTACAGTAGTACAAATAGGTTATGTACTCATAAAACGATGGATTGGAAAGTACACCAGAAGTTTATTTAAATAACACTTGCCTGTTGGCTTTTGCTCTCTGCTGTTGCTGTTTAATTTAATTTAACTTATTTTTTAAAAGTAAGTGCTGTAGTACAACTAGCAGGAGACAATTTATAATTGAGGTAAGTTTGGAGACACTACCTTATTTAATCATTAAATTAATAAATATTTTTGTTGTATCTCTTTTCGGTGTTTTAATTTGTAGACGTCCCTAAGCACTCGTCTTACTGCAGTAGCAGCAGCAGCAGCAGCAGAGAGCAGAAGCCAACAGGCAAGTGTTATTTAAATAAACTTCTGGTGTACTTACAAACTTTCCAATCCATCGTTTTATGAGTGCATAACCTATTTGTACTAGTGTAGAAGTTTGGTATCATTTCGGGCGTTATTATTGGAGTAACTTACGAGATACACAGTTGGATCCATTAGCGCCTGCACTAAGCTATTCAGCTGATCATGCTAACTCTCCCAATGTTTGACCCAGCTGAAAAAAGCTTCTGGGGAGTTGTTTGGCTCGAGGTTATGGTGCAAAGGACCCTAGGGTGAAATTACTCCGAACCATCACTTTAATGTTGTCTAGTCCAGTTCAGACCAAAGATTCGCGAGTGACCAAGATATATACTGAGTCATATATAACAGTTAAAAACCTGTCAGTGCTCTCTGTTGGACACTATCTAATGTTTCTAAATTACCGTACACTAGAGCATCATAAAAGTAAAAAAAGACAAACACCACACAGCACAGGAGAAGGCTACTAATTTTAGGCTACATTAGGTGAGACACAAAGTTTGCTTTTTGACAACTTGTAAATTAACTTTAACTTAACTTTAACTCTGTGTCCGACATTTCTCGGCTCTGCATGGGTCCAGGTCCCAACTTTTAAAATAATAGACGGTCCAGTTTGGTTCCAGACAGTACTGTTTCTGTACTACAATTTCTAGCTTTCTAGCTCTCGGAAAAGAAACTAAATAAGTCTATTCCCCAAAATGTTGAACCATACCAAGTGTCTGGAAATGCCTCAGAATGACGTTTTCTTCCTGTGCTCGGCCTCTGCAAAGACTGCCTTCTCTTTAAAATACCCACAGTGTTGTCAAAGAGAACCTTTTACTGATTTCATGTGAGCAAACAGGATTCTATCACTTTTATCATCCTTCAAAAAAACGACCTCCTGCCACCTCCTTAACAACATTTAGACACTAAAAGGCCACAACAGGCTGTAACACCATCTGATGTGCAGTCAGCTCTAACACAGACCTGTGCTTGTGGCCACACTTGATGAAGATGTCCCTGTGTTCCTGGTATAGATCCGCTGGTGTCGCCTCTAAAGCGGGGACAATGCACTCTCACATCCCAGTTCACAGAGGGCTTAAGCGAGGTAGGCGCCTTATCTATGTCCTGAGTCTGAGAGAGAGGGAAGATTACTGAGCCTGCAACTGTACTATATCTTGTTTAAGTACATAATGTACTGAAAATTACATACACTGTACTGTACACAGCTGGGTAAAAGTTGGAGCCACAAATGCAAATTGCTTGGAAATCAGCTGTACACCTTAAAGGGTAACTACCGTTTTTTTTCCAACCTGGAACAACAATCTTTGACATTGGTCCAGTATTAAAGGCCCCACGGCATGAAAATTTCACTTTATGAGGTTTTTTAACATTAATATGAGTTCCCCCAGCCTGTCTATGGTCCCCCAGTGGCCAGAAATGGTGATAGGTGTAAACCGAGCCCTGGGTATCCTGCTCTGCCTTTGAGAAAATGAAAGCTCAGATGAGCCGTTTTGGAATCTGCTTGTTATGAGGTCATAACAAGCAAGGTTACCTCCTTTCTCTGCTTTGCCCCCCAGAGAATTTGGCCAACCCATGAGAGAGAGACATCATGGCTTTCAAATGAGAAAAGTGGCAGTTGGTCAAGGCCACACCCCCACCATCCACACCCATCCCACTCCCTCCTCAATAGCTACAGACACAGAAATGGCACATACTAAGGAAAGCTCATTGTAGGACTGGCTCTAGTGGCTGTAGTTCTGCACCAAAGCTGAATTTCGGAAAGAGACTTCGAATACAGTATTAGGGGACCACTAAGGTCTATATAGAAGCATCCAAAGAGCACCATGTCATGGGACCGTTTAAGCGAAACGCTTCGAGCGCATCGGTGAAAAAGTACATTATAATGTTTTTTGGGTTTTTTTTTTTTTTTTTTTTTTTTTTTAATTTTTTTTTTTTTTTTTGTTGGGGGTTTTTTTTTTTTTTTTTTTTTTTTTAATTTTTTTTTAATTTTTGGAAAGGTTTTTTAAGGGGTTCCTTTCTGTTAAATGTTGCAAAAAATATCAGAATTGTGTTAGCTTAAGCCCACCAGACTCCATGTAAATAAACAGTAATTTTAGCATCGTCAAGCAAACTTCATTCAAAGTTAACAGAAACAAAATAAAACTGTGAAACGCCATTTTGGCTTGTCTTTTCACTTTTCCAACCATCACAACTCTGGTTTTGGTTTAAATAAACACAGTAGTTTACTGATTAACATGTGAAAATATGTTGGGTCTATGCACGCTAAAAGTATTGTTTTTTTAAATGGAGTCTAAATGGGTTTAGAGCTAGCGACCTCAGAGCTGTTTCTGGTTAAACAGAAAGGTCTCAAAGAGGTTTTAAAAATGCCTATCTCTGTAGGGATCCTTTCCATAATGTTGTCAGACACTTAGAATAATAATCTGAGCCTGTCAGTGGCAAAACACAGCACTTTTAGTGGACCAAATGATGCTGAACATTTGCCCCATAGGGTTATATTGCAGCCCGGTCCGTGGCAGATTTCTTTACCTTTGGACAGAGACAAACAGGCTAGCTGTATCGGAGATCAGTCCAGTGGCTACGGCAGGTCCAGACATGGCTGTAGCAATAGCAGGATGAGTAGGGCTTAAACAGCAGAGAATACAGCTGAAAAGACATCAACTTTGACAGTTACTGCCGTAGTTCACCTTAAACTCCGTGTTCACTTTTTTTAAAGTCACGAGAGAATTTCTGAAGTGACGTCAGGACTCTCCATGACTCTCCCTTTTTTCTGTCTTTAACTTTAACTCTGTCACCTTTCTTCCTCCCTCTGTTGCAGTTCATCACTTTTACTTCCCCTCCCTTTACTGCCGTCCCCCTCTCTCCCTTCCTCATCCTCTCTAACTCAAACTTCACTCGCTCTGTCATGCTGTTTGCTCTTTGACAGTCTTGAAACTTGTTTTTGCTCGTTAACACTCCAAATTCAGTCTCTGCCTCTGTGTTGTGCCTGTGGAGACCACATCACAAAGCTAGCACATGCAGAACCTGACAGAGAGAGAAACCTCATAGGACTTACGTTATATGCCACCGCTGTTCACTTTCATGCAGAGAAAATGTAAAAATATACAGACGAAAGCTGTGAGTAATAAGATCCCAGAAAACACACATACAGTAAAGATACAAAGGGCTTTGCAAAATCTTTTGTGTGTGTGTGTGTGTGTGTGTGTTGCGCCTACTTGTTGGCCTTCCTGTGTTTTTTCATTTGATAAAAGACGCCAGAGTTCTCAAATGTTAAATGTGGTCTAAACACCAAAATCCGTACAAGAAGATTGACTAAATGAAGTTGTGTATAACTGGCAAAACCATTATTTACAGGAGCTATAAGATCTATGAATAAATAAGTAAACAAGATTACAAATCTGGAAAGGCATTCGATTTCCATCTGTCTGTTTATAACACGTTTTGATAGTCAGTGCTTTGGACACATTTCAGTTCAGGAAAAAGAAAGTAAAAAGTTTTGATAACCAGTCCAGTCAATGAATGAAGTGTCACATACTTTCAATTTGAACTGAAAAAGAATGACACCTTAATTAATTATGAATTAACCACTGCCAATATTTCTAACAACTTCTGAACATGCTATGTGTCTGTATTGTGACCTGCCTGGTCCTGCAAGTGTTAATAACATGTGCACCTCTGCTCGTTTCTGCTGCCCTCCTCTCTTGTGTCTGTTTCTGTGCAGGGGGCACAGCCGAATACAGAACACAACAATGGACTGTCCCTAAAAATATCTGACTGCATAGCAAAGATTTAAAAATGGACGTGTTGCAACTCTTAAGTGTGTCTGTCTTGGTGTCAGAGTGTGCACTGCGGGTGGTACAAATCTTCAATATTGCTTTTTGCAGCGATATGTTCTCTTGCAATAATTTACCAGCGCACTAAAAGCACAATACATGATACGATACTGAAGCAGTTTTCTCCTTTTGTGACATTTGAACTCTAACTGTACTTTTTCTGGCAAAAACATTTAGCTATTTAATATCTGCTTGACATTGAAATGATGGCGCAGATATAGCTGTGTGTGTTTTCAGGCTAAGTCTGTGTGTATTTTTGATTATGGTTTCATCTCAGCTGTTTCATCTTTTGCTATCTATGAACCTCTGTTACACTTGCATCGCTTTATTATGCAGTAAATCAAAGCAAATAGTGTAATTTTTTTTTTTTTTATAATTTCTTTGCTATTTTAAGATATGTTTATCTTCAGCTGCACACATATCATGATGCATCACAGATAATTGTCTTGCAGAATATATAAAATTTTGTTTCACAGTAAAATAACCACTTATTTAAAGGCACTTAGCACTTAATATTCACTTGCTGTACTATATCAGATATGAGCGGTTCATGAGTTATTTTAAGAAAGCACACGCACATAGAAATTCCCAAACCCAGGTGGAGACACTCTAGGATGACTTCTGACTTCTTTATTGTTTATTTGTGCAGCGAGGAAGAGGAGGAGAGAAAAGAAAGTACAGATTGAGCAGCAAATGTGTTTGCATATACTGTAGGCCAGAGACGGATAAGGAGTCATAGATAACAGACCCATAGCCACATGTGACATCATGTGGTAAGTCACAGTGTTTAGTGTGGCTTGGATGATCTCAACCACTAACTCCTAATTGTCTCTTATTGTGTCATGAAACGTCACCTTTTTAATGGGGGTTGATATATAGCCCGAACAATGGCAGCGTGTGTGAGTGTGTGTGTGTGTGTGTGTGTGTGTGTATATATGCATGTAAGATTGCATGCTCCAGTGGTTTACATAAGGACATGCATGCAATGATGTAATATATTTAAATCAAAGGTTACTGTAACTAGAACATTACAGTCAAAGGTTTCAGTGTTAAACTCATCATGTGGGGGAATGTGAAGCATAAGACTTTCCTTGTGTCTTGTGGCTTCTCATCACGCATGTTCTGAAGGCACTAACTAAAGAACTCCCTGCACCGTGGCCCCTGCAGTGTGCTGGGTTATGTTAATGACATGGCTACACAAAGGAACTGTCTGCTTTAATTATGGACGAGTGTTGGGCTCATGGTTCCTGCTCCCCTTTTTTGGTTCTTTGATATTTCTTCCTCTTCTTCCACGCAGTTCCTTCCTTTTTTCACTGCTCCCCCAACGTGAGCCCTTTGATTACCCCTCCCCTGCATCGTGAGGAGAGGTGGACTAATCCTCTGAATCAAATGTGTCACCTACTCTAAGCAGGAATGAATAGGCCCTAGATTACCACTGGACACTAATCGTATTTAGGCTCCACGATGATAGCTTCTGTTCTGGGCTGGACTATGGGTCTGAGGTCAGGCTGATTTATTGCATGTCTTAAGCTAGGGTTGGGCCCAGCTGTTGTCGTGCACCTGTTGAGCTTCTTCCTTTCTTTTCCTTACTGGATTCTGTGGAGGGAAGCTCATAAGCATAGTTATGGTTTGCAAAGATGGAGTCAAAGTTTGTTCATAAAACATAGTTGCAGACCAGGAATATAGGTCAGAAGTACCAAACTTGGATCTTATTTCGATAGCTTTGACTACCTATCAGTTATATTGTCATTTCTTGCCCTGGTCATGCCTTTTTTTTTTTTGCGATGTTGCTATGTCTGCAGATAAAGCAATTACTGTATCTTTTGTGAGTTCATAACTGGGATAATGAATCTTAGATCTTAATCTCTTAGTTAGCATCATGTTGGGTTTTGGGATTATTCGTTTTCTTTCAGTCAGTTATTGTCTCACAGCAGTTTGCTAGTATATCTAAGAAGGAACAGAAATGCTAAAACATACACGGAATTGCAGTTTTAAAATGCCTCTAATTTGAAACAGAACTGAACCAACTGGTGCGGGAAGACCTGTCGAGAAAAACTGCAACAAAGACTCTTCTGTTCCTTACTTACACTAACCAGTGCAGTGCTTCTAATATTACCAGCATGTCTGAAATGGCAAATTAAACTAATTCAAGCCAGTATGTGATGAGGATAAACCGAGTCTCAACAGGGCTTTACGTAACGGTTGTGAAGAAACATGATCAAAATGTTTCATATATATTGGATTTAGGACATATATACCAATGTCCTAATTGTCTTTGGGACTCAATAGTATAGTGACTTGAGACCATCTTGTATGCCCGGTCATTGGTGCAGGTACCCAGACTTTTTTCTTTTGTAAAAGGCATCAGGGAATGGCCCTAGAAATTAAATGGAAATACAGTAACTATACATTCCTTTAAAACCTGTTCTTGGCTTGTTTAAAGAAATCCCGAATCTGTAAGAGAAAGTATACCCACCTGTTTGTTTTTTTTAAACCCAATTTAAAATTGCATGTGTGAAGTTTTAATAAAATAATGAATTTTGTTTTTATGTTTTTCATTGCACAGGACATACACATATTACATACATTTTATCTGCTTCAGTTGACCCCAAAAAAAATCTTTAAGTACAAACTATGTCTTTACACCACTCTCTCCCCATCACATGCTCATACTAGAGCTCTAGCTTTCTTGAGCTTTCATCACCCTCTGAGTCCCTTTCTCTTCACATATTACATGCAAATACAGTGTCGAGGGCACTGTAGTAAAGCCATTTGCAGCCTGACCAACAGTAAATTATCATTTTGACAAGCCCTGTTGCGTTGTCTTCTCTTTTTTTTTTTTTCTTCCCTCCTTCCCCCTCAACCCAAAAAAACAAAAAAAAAAAAAAAAAAAAAAATTTTTTTTATTTTTTTTTTTTTTTTCAAGGGGGGGGGGAAAAAACATAATGAACATTTGGGGGCATTTAGTCTTTCACCGGGACAGAACAACTGCCCTTGAGTGACACTATGAACTGCCGTCACCCACCTGAATTAGACTGACACTTACACGTATTATTGCACTTAGTGCACATGGCTTGAGAATTCATTCCTGATGTTATAGGGTACATGTCAAGCTTTCTCAGGAGTGAAAGAATGCATTCAAACCCACAACATGTTTTGTTTTGAACTCCATGAAGCAGCTAAAATAGCATAAAGCATAAACTTTATTTTTTGTCCCTAACTTACATTATCTCCAGATGGGCAATAGAGATTCCCCAAAGGAAATAGTTACATGGTTGTACTGTTGTCATGCAATGGCCATCATGTTGAGGTTCTAGAATGATAATGCCTTATTTGGCAATGAGGTCCAACATTGAAAGTGCATCCTGATAAAAAGACATTTTAATCTTGCATAAAAAGACACTTGGTTAATATCTAGGTAAGTACAGTACAGGCGAAAGTTTGGACACACCTTCTCACTCAATGCGTTTTTTTATTTATATTCATGACTATTTACATTGTAGATTCTCACTAAAGGCATCAAAACTATGAATGAACACATATGGAATTATGTACTTAACAAAAAAGTGTGAAATAACTGAAAACATGTCTTATATTTTAGATTCTTCAAAGTAGCCACCCTTTGCTTTTTTATTAATAAGGGAAAAAATTCCACTAATTAACCCTGACAAAGCACACCTGTGAAGTGAAAACCATTTCAGGTGACTACCTCATGAAGCTCATTGAGAGAACACCAAGGGTTTGCAAAGTTATCAAAAAAAGCAAAGGGTGGCTACTTTGAGGAATCTAAAATATAAGACATGTTTTCAGTTATTTCACACTTTTTTGTTAAGTACATAATTCCATATGTGTTCATTCATAGTTTTGATGCCTTCAGTGAGAATCTACAATGTAAATAGTCATGAAAATAAAGGAAATGCATTGAATGAGAAGGTGTGTCCAAACTTTTGGCCTGTACTGTAAGTAATTAAGTAAAGGTTATTTATTATTTAGCACCTTTCACAGAGCAAGGTCACAAAGTGCTTCACAAGAGTAAAATTGTTAAATAAAATACCATAAAAACAATAAAAAGAAACAAACATTAAAGCATAAGCAACAACAGACCTTTAAAACACACACAATTACAAACGCTAGACAGCAAGAGGTGAGACAAAGGCCAGTTTGAATAAGTAAGTCTTCATCTCTCTCTCGACAGAGACAGATGATGGTATGTCTATAGGAACAGTGTTCCACAGTGTCGGAGCCACCACTTAAAGGCACGATCACCTTTTGTTTTCAGAAACTGTCCCCTAATTTGACTGGAACCTCAGTGAATGTGTATAGTACTTCCTCAGTGTTTTGCCCGACCCTGAGAGGTTACTGTTCCTTTGTAGGTTCCAGTTGCAAGATTAGATTGGCATTTGGTTGAACAATGAATAGACCTTTTCTGTCTGGAAACGGCTCCAATGTGACTTGTGCCTCTAGGTGCATATTATAAGCCATTTATCTTATCGGATCATCCTCCACGTTAATGATGAGTAATTGGTTAATCATGTAAAGCTTATATGATACATAATACCCTCATTCAGGGTCACACACAGATTGCACACCACTCAGTTGACTACTTTCCTCTCTTGTTGTCTTGCTCACGCTCTGTTGCATGACAGGTTTTTGATCCCTCAGGCTGCTGGCAGTGATACTCATTAATTGCTGCAATCGTTTGATAGTGTTTTTGTCTTTGGGCCATTGGTTTGTGCGGGTTGTCGGTGTTCTGTCTCCTTCCAGAGAAGTTCAAAATGGGCTTTGGATGTTAGATCTAATTTACCACTTATTTTGACTAAGTGAGATGGGTCAAGGTTAAGTGCAGTGGAAGGAGGAGATGGTGTGAAGGTGGTGATGAGTAGGATTGGGAAATGAAGTGCCACTAGGGAGCCCTGTTTTCATGTGACCTCTGCAAAGCCATTGACAGGGGTCTGCTTTATGCCAAGCCACTACACATTGGTTTCGAGCCCCTTGCCCACAGACAAGCCACAAAAATATCCACGATGCAATGTGCTGATGTAAAGTAGATGAGTGGAATCTTGGCTGAAATTTTTGCTGAAATTACATGAAGTCCCAGTGTTGCCAACTTAGCGACTTTGTCGCTAGATTTAGCGACTTTTCGGACCCCCTTAGCAACTTTATTTTACAAAAGTGACTAGTGACAAATCTGTATTCAGTATTGTCTGACGAGCACGCAAGGTATTTCTTTCTTGTGGCTGCCATAATAGTCACCTAGGGCTGGGTACCGAACGTCGATACTTTTATGGCACCAAAAAAAAATAGAAATACTCCAATCCTATGAGAAAATGATTTATCTTTCGGTGCCAAATTTCGGTTCTAAAAGCGTCTGAGCGCGTAAGCGCAAGCTTATCTGTCCTCTCTGCATATTGACACAGAGCTCCGACCGACAAACACACACACACACACACACACGGAGAGGTGTGGACGGAGTAAACTGTCTGCAGTTTTGTTGAAGTCACAGAGAGTCACGGTTGGTTTCAAGTGTAGTTACAGTTTTTTATACTTCACGCAGACAGCGTTTGCTGCGATGTGATATTAATGGCGAGCCAAAAGCGGTCGCGGTGCTGTTGAGGTTACGCTTCCTCTTAGACAAGCAGTCACAACGGTGGTTTCTCTGCCCTGATAACTGACTGACAGGCTGAGCTTGCATGGCAAGGCACTTTTATTAATGTTACTCTGAGTGAGCAGTTTTACCAAAAAATTTTAATTTTGATAATTGTTTTGATTCACAATTAAGGTGGAAAATAAAAGCTTTGTGTTTAATGGATTTTTGTTGATGTTGAAATGGATTTTAAAACATATGGTATCAAAAAAAAAGTATCGTTAGGAACCGGCATCGAAACTGAGATATCGAAATTGGCACCGGATCGAAAGATTTTGAACGATACCCAGCCTTACAGTCCCCTCTGTCTTCTGTTCTGTGACTGAGGAGCATCCCCCTCTCTCTGCTCTCTCCTGATGTGCAGCACTGCTCAGGCAGGTAGAAGGGGAGGGGGGACAGGGTTCGGGGGCCGGTGTAGGTACAAGAGACAGCGGGACGCAACGGGAGAAAGACACCGCCTTCTTTGAGAATTATTTATCGATCTTTCTCCCTCCCTTTTTAGAATTTCTTTTTTTACTTCAAATCTAGGCTACCTAAGTAACAATTATAATTTAATATAAATTCCTGTAGTGAGTTTGTGATTATTTGGCCAAATATTTCTATTTCTTTCTATCTATCTTGCTGACAAAAACACTTATCTTTATGCAAAGTATTGCCTTAATGACCTCACAAATATGAAAATGAGCGTATCACATCATATAGCTATTAGCAACTTTTGGAGTTGGTGCTAGCTACTTTCATTGGAAAAGAGTTCGCAACACTTTGAGGTCCATCCACCCAACCTAGATAATCAGATAATTTAAAACCATTGCAGCAGATACTTCCCTTCTAACTTCTAACTGCTTTAAAACATTTAAAGCATTGTTAAGAGAGAGAATGTATTTCTGGAGGCATCCGGTGCGTCTAAAACCACCAATCTTATGGTCGATGATGTCTTTTGCAGAAACTGTAGGTGTAATTGGGGCCTTTGTAGGTTAAGATGACACTTTGCACCCCCAGAGCTAGAGCTCTTTATAACTTGCCATGTTAAGCCTTGCATGGCTTGGTTTGCATCGTCAGAAGATCCTTCCCCTGAAGGCAGAACAGCGAGGCAGGATCTGTTATTTTCCATCCACCATCATTCATAGTCCTGACAGCTCAGCAAATTCCCTACACCCCTCCCAGCCTGCTGTTCAAAGCCTTACATTTGCCAACGGAGAGGGGGTGTAGTTGTGAACTCGGGGCCCACTGACAGAATTTACCCTCAAGATATTTTCAGTTGAATGTCCTCTGAAGTGGGAAGACATTTTCTGCTTCTGTTTTTGACTAAGTCCACTATTGGTATTTTTCTTGTGAGATCATATCGGTGTAATTCTTTTAGACACTTGGAGGAAGCATGTACTTGGAAGCATGTCCTACAAAACAACCCTCTCTTGCAACGTGCATCAAAGTCACTGCTTTGGAAATGTAGAACTTTTAAGTTGCCATAATGCTTATAGCTGTGATTCCTTTGCTGCCTTTTGATCTGTTCCAACTAATGACTGTCTTCATTGTTGGATTGAAAAATAGTAGGGCAAATAGTCTGTTTCTCAGCCTCTGAAGTACTTCAGTGACATTCCATAACTTACTTCAACAAGAGCTTGCAGTCAAGTTGTTAAACCATCATGAACATTATTTACAAGGCAAGTTTTTCAGTCAATGTTTAAAGATATAAAGATGTGGTGGTGATGTTGGGGCTTAGAGGGCAGTCTTAGTCAGATAGGAATCACTCAATTAAAATCACTTTAAAGAATCTTATCAAAGTCTTCTTTTTTTTCCTTTCTGGATAGAGCTATTAGATAATTATATATTGTTTAGAGGCTTCTTCATGGCTTCTTGCCTTTAGGTCAAATGACAACTTGAAATGCATTTCGACAGCACCAGATCCACAAAAACTTCCTGCGTCTTTGATAAACCTCTTAGCGGAACTGTATCTCATTGTGTTGTAGTTTGGTATGTACCTTATCTCTAATTGCCGTGCTACCTTTTTTCATTTGGCGGAGTACATTATCTTGCATGTTTTCTTAACTAAAAGATGGATCAATATTAAATTCTCTATAAACCGCTTCACTGCCTTTTCATTATGGAAAATTGTACCTTTTCATTTATTCCTGGATTTGTCATCTACATTGCCTCAGGTTCAACCTTGCACTTTGCTATGCAATATTTATCTTGACCCAATTTCTTTGTGCATTAGACTTTGCAACCTCACAACCTCGTACTGTTTTACTGTTTCGTAGCACCTGTGGTCGCTTTAACAGGAAATAGGAAGTTGCTAATCTACAACTTGATCTGCCATGACTCTGTTGTAGATGCATTAGCAATGCTTGAGATGTCAATATCAACACAACACATGGTGTGTTTGTTGCTCTGATATTTTTACAGGTTTGAGTCTAGCTCAGAAAGTCCTGTACAGGGCAAAGAAAAAAAGCAAGTCATTTGACACAATCTATCATGAAAGATGACCCTTGCTACAGTTCAGTAAAGGCCATGGCCAGGGTTTAGAGAAGCCTCATGTACCGTACAATATTGTCTGACTTGGCCTTAGATACAGTATATAAGATAGCTATCCAGTCGGTGCAAATATAGCACAGACATGTGATCACATGCCACACCGACGCTACTGAAATCCAACTTGACACAGGACATCCATCAGCATCATGTATTTTATAGGTTTTCCTTTTAACTATTTATTGACCTTGATCTTTTTTTAATTATTGACTTTGATTTTTAATTGCATTATTATATGCTCTTCAGCACTTTGAGATTGCTGTAATGTAAAGTGAAGTACAAATAAAAAAATTTATTATCATTATTATTATTATTATTATTATTATTACACAGGGGCAGCAAAGTCTCATACTGTACTAACTGTACAGAAAACACACAAGGCTAATGCATCATAGATGTAGGATGTAACTCAAGGTGTGTTCTAAAAATAAATATGGGTAGGTTTGTGGAATTAATGACACAAATTGTATAATTTCAAGGGATACTCCAACAATGTATTATTGGGTATCCAGAAACTTGGGGGATGCAAGGCTGAGCCAAGAAAAATGAAGCAGCATATCCTGACATTTAATTCTTAGCATGAGTCAGCTTTAAAAACACAGGATTCTAAATTTATCATAATGCAACTCGGTAGTATCTTTCATAAGACAGCCTCTGCCTGTTAAATGCCTTCGTCTTTCAAACTTCATGCCCTCAGTTTATAACTTATTGAAATTAGAAATGTTCAAGCCTAACTCAAGGTTTTCTCCCTAAAAGGTAATTGTTTTCACAGACTTAATAATACTCTTCATTATTGGTGAACAGATTTTTATGTGCCGAATGCCCTATCTCGCAATGTTAATGAAAGTAAAAAATAATTTGTCTACAATTTAGATCCACTCCAAAATGTAATGGGTTCTTCCTTGGCCCAGGCTACACTCTTCAACCAAGTTTAAGTTTATTTGGTACCAAAATTTAGAAAAACGTGACGGTACTCATTTTTGAGCAATGCAATTCTTCTGGACCTGATGGGACATTATACGCCTACAAGTGTTCTAATCTACCATTAATTGCTGGAGAAGAAGAAGAACGTCCACCATAACAGAAAAACAAAGCGCCTCATCTCCGTTGCCGTACACAACGGCTTAACCACAGTCAGCCTCTTGCTTTACCGTAACATTACATCTACAGCAACAGCTTTCCCCACTTCACCTGGAGCTCACAAACCAAAAGTGAAGTCTGTTTCTCCCTGATGTTCTCTGTCACAGCCTAACGTTAGCTTCGATAGCTGACATTAGCTAAAGTTAGTTTGTTTTATCCAGTATATTCTGTAACGTCAGTTAAGTTAACCTTAACCAGAACGGTTCTATGTGAAAAAACGGCAGAGAGAAACCGACCAACTAAACATCCTTGCTGTCTGGGAGTTCCAGGTGAACTCATGGAACACATTACCGTACGCTGGCTGTGTGGTGCCAGGCTTCAGAGCAGAGAGTCCAGAAGACTGCTAAGCAAACAAACAGAACCAAAAATATAACCTCCTTGGCTAAAGTAATGAACATTTCTCATATCTTCAGGCAGAATTTGCAGGTGAGTCACTCCCGAACCATGGACCTTTTTCACAGCAGACATGTTGACTTGTCATAGTAGGAAAAGCACAGCTGAAATTGATAAACTTAACGATGGCTCCATTCCATCAAGTGTCCCAGTAAGATATTTCAGTGAGTCAGCATGTACAATACCAGGGTCTCTCCTAAGTGGAATGCAGCCATCATTAATGGTTTAATACCAGGGTCTCTCCTAAGTGGGATGCAGCCATCATTAATGGTTTAATACCAGGGTCTCTCCTAAGTGGGATGCAGCCATCATTAATGGTTTAATACCAGGGTCTCTCCTAAGTGGGATGCAGCCATCATTAATGGTTTAATACCAGGGTCTCTCCTAAGTGGAATGCAGCCATCAGTAATGGTTTAATACCAGGACCTCTCCTAAGTGGAATGCAGCCATCATTAATGGTTTTGAATACACCTGTGCTTTTCCTACTATGACATGTCAACATGTCTGCCGTGGAAAAAGGTCTGTTCTATTTACTTTAAATACCAACTGGCGTATTCATATTGGTGATGAAAACCTGATGCTGGTTAACCACCTGTCAGATTCCTGTCCAAACAAACAAGCACAGCATGAAGACTAAGAAATGTATTCTCACTCACACATTTCTATTTCCTCCCCCTCTTTTTAGAACACTCAAATTGTAATAATAGTTTTATTTTCAGCCGAAGGGCATCATATGACTGCTTCCCCATTGAGGCACTTAACTGTTTGCTCAGTTCCCTCTCACAGTGAGTTACCTCTCTGCTTGTCTTTTATTTTTTTTTTTTTTTTGCCCAATCCGGTCTGCAAGAGAATAGCCCTCCAGCTAAATAGAGACTTGCCAGTGGAATTTCACTAACGATAAAGGGAGCTATTCATGTTGGCAGGATTGTGAAAAGGCTGCACTGGCAGCGGCGATACAGTAACATTGCTCAGAGGAGTTAGCAAAATGAAGAGACTTCACTTTGAAGCGGATCTTCTTCCAAAGACCCCCCCCCCCCTCTTCTCTTCACTTCCGTTTTGCTATCAATCATCTTGTGTTGCTCTGCTGTGTGGAAGGGCAGATCTGAGTTGTCGCAGACTGTCAGCACAGGGGGCTAAATAGTTGGCCTCCCATCTTAATATGTTGCGCGTTGATCTGGTGTCTCTGTGGCATATCTGACCCATATTTCTTCAATGCCCGTTTTCATTTCAAACAGGCATACGCTGCACGGACACAATCCATTTCACCGCCTCTCTGTTAATCCACTGTCTGACAATCCCAGAGATCCCCATGTGTAAACTCAGTGTGTGACTTGGTCTCATCTGTTAGCAAAGTTAGTCAGAAGCGCCATCCATAACACTATTCATCCATCTCCCCACCCTCTCCTCTCCACAGCAGCTCTACAGAAAAAAGACGGAGACGGAGGGGAATTCCCCTCATGTGGAATGTGAAGTGAAACCCACCCCTCACAATTTCCACACATACCATCAAGTGTACACTAGGACATTGTCCAACCCAAGTGTCCACAAATGTGTCATACAAAAGATTACAGCACCCTAATTTCACAACACACTCACATCCACATATAGAAAGTCTGATGCATATGCATTCCCTCCCCCTCTGATGGGACCGTGACTGCATTAACAGCTTCCTCTTTTCCTTCCTGTCTCAAAACACTTTGCAGTGGATTTCTTTCCTACGTCTTTCTCACTTTCACATTTTTTCTGGATATTTTCTCTTGTTCAGTCTCTCTTTTCCTCCCGTTTCTTTGTGTCCCCCTTTTGTTGTTGTGTGGCAAGTAGCTGCTCTTTTGTGGCCAGTGTGCCTACTGATGTTTGTGGGCATTACCGTTTTTGTGGGATTTTTATTGAGCCACAAACAATAGTGAATTGTAGCAGTGATACATTGCCTGTAAACGCTTAGATACATTTTGTGACTGATATGAAGTTGTCGTCTTTGTAATAAACCTCACAAGATATCAGCTTTTCATTTTGCTATTAATAGGAACTAAAGCTTGTTTTTGTTTTTTTGTTTTTTAACAAAAGTAAAATCTGCTGTCTTGTTGTGAATGATTCAAGTAAAAAGACAGCATTGATGTTTAAAGGGTTGTTTGCGTTTTGTGAAGAAACACTTACTGTATTTGCTTTCCTGCCTTGACTTAGATGAGAAGATGGATACCACTCATATCTGTCCATTGACTATAGCCGCTTTCCGACCGGAGGGATTTTTGCAGTTCCTAGAACATAAAATTCTTAGAACCTTTTTTAAAGATATAAAGATGTCCGACTGGACCAATTTGGGGATTTTTAAGTTCCTCTGGCCGCAGTTCCTGTAACTCTTTCAGCTCCTACTTCAGGGCAGGGTCTTTTCGCTGTTCCCTTTTCAGCATAGGGACCTAGGTCAACGAGGGTCGGGTTTCCGGTACAGACAGACCAACAACAGGACAATTTTAACAGTTTTCGCCATCTTGTTCATCACTAAATTCACTTTTGACAACGTTTTAGGCGAGAAATGAACTGTTTAGATTTTGAATATAGGCAGTCTTGCGAAAACTTATGCCGAATTGACAATTTGCTTCAAAGTTTTCGGAGTTGAGAAGCTCCATGAAGTGAGGCGACAGCCAGCAGGCGCCTGCCCCGGCCGTTAGCTCGCGCTCGGACAGTCACGCTCAGAGACCCCGCTGTAAGCTGGAGGTCTCTCAGGCCGGTCTCGTAAATAAGAGGCTTTTATTTCGCCGTTGAAGGTTCGTTTGTTTAAATATCACAACACATGTCCACCATAAGATTAATGGGAACCTGTGGTTAACTGTCTTTTCAGAGTTAAATTCCACAAGCGTGCCCTGCGGGCTTGACAACCTCGCTGATCGGGCCGTCACACACACACACACACACACACACACACACACACACACACACACACACACACACACACACACACGTCCACAGCGCAGCAGGCAGAGGGAGAAAGAGATACCCGTTTCTCTTCGGGAGACTTGTTTAAATTATGACAAATATGCTATATACATTAGATTTAGTATTTAGTTCATACTTTTTTTTGTTTTCTGATTTTAACGCTATAAAGACTGTTGCCGTGCTTGCATCACTCCCTTACCCCTCCTACCAGTCCCTATGGCCACTTGGCCATTGCAAATGCAAATGGAAAAAACGGTTTTGGGAGAGTAGTTAATAGATCTGCTTAGAAGTGGACTTCTATATTCCTATACCTACGTTCCTGTAACTACTCGGTTGGAAAGCGGTTTATGAAGCTAAAGCCAGCAGACATTTAGCGTAGCTTACCAATTAACACGTTATACAAGCAGTTCCTTTGATATTCCTGTCATCCATTTGTGTGAAAAATGAAAATTTGTGATTGTATATGGAAAAAGCAGCAAAAGTGTTTGTGAATTTACAGTATGTGTATATGAAAAAACAACAAAAATAGACTTGCAGCATCACACATGCGCTTACTGACCATAGCGGGCAACTGTCGCTATAGCTGGAGATGCAGTGAAGTAGTTCTGGGTGGATGGATAACCACAAATTGTCCTTTTTTACATTTTTGGCCAGGTACCGGTTAAACAAACAAGATACAACTTTTTAATAAGACATTTTTAGAGTCATTAGTAGGTAAATCATTTTGAACACAGATGTTCGCCATTTTCCTCCTGCCTCCTGCTAAGCTAGGCTAAACATGTCATGACTCCAGCTCAGTACTTTATGCACAGCCACGATATTGATATAATTTTCCTCATTTCACTCTCAAAAAGAAAGCAAATAAATTTATTCTTGAATTCTGAATGTTAACCATATGAAAATGTGGCAATTCACAGCTGGTTTTAGCGCAACTAGCTTAGCACAAGAGGACTGCACTAGCGTCTTATCTGAGCTGACAGGCCAGTAAACATCAAAGCGTGAGCCTACAGGTTGCAGGAGTCTGTGGAATGCATGCTAACGTCTGCCTGATGTCAGTCTGTCAAAGTCTCTTGCTCCAATGCTGACATTGAAAAGCAGTAATACTAGCTGTAGCAGGGGGTTTCTACACCCGTTATAGGATGACTGTGACGCACGGCCATAGATAAATGTCTGGCTTTTATCTCTGACTGTGAGGTAAACAGGCTAGCTTAAATCCTCCACAGAAGAGGAATAAAGGATAATAAAACAGAGGGAATAGGGGAAACGGGAGAGAAAGAGGCAGTTAAGGAAAGAGGGTTTGAAACAAGGTCTTCAAACTAAGAAAAAAAGAGGGAGAAGGAAAGAGAGGAAAGATAAAGGGAGAGAAGTCGACAGAGGAAGGACACTCAGAAACAGAACAGGAAAAGAAGTAAGCATGAGGACAGAGGGAAAGGGGGCTCGCAGGGGGAGGAGGAAGGGTGTCCTTGCTGGCCTTTGTACACTGTAAAAACGAGAACTTGAAATTGCTCATCTTACTTTGATTTTCAATTAAACAGAACAAAAAACACATAATTGCATTATAAACTTTGTTAAAGTAGTTACTTCAACTCACTGTATTAAGTTTATTGTGATAAGTTGGTCTCACTTCAAAATGTATGGTGGCGCCACTTTGAAATTGTAGTTAGACTCAAATTGAGGCCAGGTCAATTACTCTTTTCATGCTCCACGCTAAAACAGGGTTTCCTGGGCAGTTCTGCAGGGGTTTTCAGTTGCCTACCTTTTCGGCCTGCTCTATGCCTTGAACTCCGATTTGCGTACTGCAGTCAGGTGGTTCATTGGCTGGTCAATTCCCATGATGCAAGGCAGTAAATGGTTGTGTCAAACTTTGCTGAAAAGTTTGCAGTTTGTTCGAAATACAAATGTAACTTTATGAATTCCGTTTATTAAACGTGTCTGCTTAGAATGTAATGTTTTGTTGCCTGGTAATTGTCATTGTTGTGCTGGTTTACATTTGTAACCATGAGGTAAGTGACTGTTACGTTTGATAAGAAGAGCTGGAGTTTTGCAGTGTTAGACTTTGAGCAGTAATAGGCTTCCTTCAGCCAGTATTCTCGCGGGGCCACTTCACTAGTGGTCCTTTTATGTCAAGTGATGCAAGATCAGCAGCTTTAGATGGGCCCCTATTTGGCACGGGGGCTCTTTTAGAAGTCGAAACTTAGTTTTTACACACAAAAGTTAATTATCTGAACAAAAGATAATTAGTTGACATGACTGTTTTTTGAATTATTTAGTATGTGAAACTTAAGATTTTAAGTTTTTATATCTATGAAAGATAAATTATTTAAACAAAACATTATTAGTTGGCACAGCATATGAAAGTTAATTATTTGAACAAAACATTATTAGTTGGCTGAACTATTTTCAAAACGTAGGAGTTTGAGTTGGCCTCAAAACTCAAAAATCTAGTGCAGTAAGTTGCCTTGAAATTTTGAGTTTTCACAACATTTTTGTTTTTACAGTGTACTGTACGGGCTTGTTTGTTTTCTATATGCTACATCCCTCCCTTCCTCCGCCCTCTTTCTCAGCTGCTCACCCACCCTAACAATCCTCTTTTTATTATTTCTTCCAGGGCGGAGACGAGGCGGACCATACAACGCAGGAGGCCTGGGGAAATCATTAACCGCACACAAACGCATGCAATATGACTGGTAGGTTGTGTTCTGCCCACGTGTTTGGTTTGTTTATGGTGTGTGTGTGTGTGTGTGTGTGTGTGTGTGTGTGTGTGTGTGTGTGTGTGTGTGTGTGTGTGTGTGTGTGTGTACACATCACAGACTCTGGCTGGTTTGAATAATGATTCATTATCTTCATCCCTTATACTGTCATCATCCAATTGTGCACAGTGTTTTGTCTCATATGCAGTATGTGCAGCTCAAATGCTCGATCTCTCTGTAGGTGTCATTTCCACTGAGTATGGGTGCGAAATGTTCGCCTGATTGCAATTCTAATTTTAACTAACAGTAAGCCACAAAAGTATAACTAGAATTTGTTCTGCAGTTTTGTTGAAGTCACAGTGAGTCACGGCAATGCCGATAAAGTTGTTTCAAGTGTGGTTACGGTTTTTAATAACTTCACGCAGACAGCGTTTGCTGCGATATGATATTAATGGAGAGCGGTGCTGTTGACGTTACACTTCCTGTGAGAAAGGCGGGCACCACAGTGGTTTCTGTGCCCTGGTGACTAACTGACAGGCTGAGGTTTTTAATTTAATTTCTGTCAGTGTAAAATATTCTAAATAAATAACATAATGTTCTAAGTAAATAGGATAAATAAGTTTTGAATTATTTTTACAACTGAAATAATTTTTTTATAATTACAGAGGGAAAGTACCGAAAAAAGTACCGTTGGGTACTGGGAACCGAATTTCAGGTACCGGTACTGATATTGGTTCAGATGGGAAAGGTACCCAACCCTAATATTCATTGAAGAAAGTTAATTTAATAAAAAAAGACTAACTCATTTAATCAAATGAATCATTTTGTTCAAAGATAATTTTTTTAGGGCGATGACCTCATAAAATATGCAGACAGACATTCGATTCAGCCTTATTTATTTGATTTACCTTTGACAGTGTTGCTTCACAACTTTATTCATTCGTTTGTCAGGATTTAATGGTTATTAATAACAAAACTGGTTCTAAGTAAGAGATTTTTTTCTCAGTGGAAATCTGCAAGATAGGAAATTGGGTGACAGCGCACCATATGCCAAAAGAATAAGACTTTTATGTAAATTCTGTTTTCTATGACTGCACAAAGTATCTTCAGCAATCACCTTACTTTGAATGGTGCCTCCCATAGTCCTCTCCTCTCTCTGTACAGCTGGAGCGAATAGGGAAGTGCATAATTGTGGTTTAATCCCGCTCTAAGTCCCTGCCGCATTAGGGAAGCAGCAGAGGCAGATAATGCCTAGCAGCTCGGGCAGAGTGAGATGGAATAACCCCCAGAGTTGTTTGGACAGATGTTTGGTGAGAACGGCTTTAATGGTAGAAAGTTACCATTAAAGCCGTTCTCTTCAACCTCGTCAGCCACAGGTTGAAGAGGGGGAACTGGACACAGGAGACGCTAAAGTGTGTGTTGCGGTGGCGATCAGGGCAACTTGTGCACATCAGGTTTGGTTGTGTACCTGCCTCTGGCAGCGGGGAAAGAGACAATAAAGAAGTCACTATAACTATTAGTAAATATTTGCCTGTGTTATACTTCGTCATAATGCTGTTGACATCCAGATTGTTAACCCCAGACTCCTTTGCAAAAAGGTTGGTGACCTAGTTTGACCGAAGTAAAAGTTGCTTTTAAGTGAGTTAGTTGTTGCACAATCAATGTTTGCCTGTCACTTATGGTGTTGTTGTTGTTTGCTACATAAATGTCAGATTTCATTAATTTGTTGGATTATTGATTTGACTCCTTGTTTTAGGCAAACCTAAATTTATACACATTTATATAATATAACTGAAATTAAGCTTTATCATGGGACAAATTTATTGAATACTAAAACTTATTTTTAGGCCTGGAAATAGGTACTTTACCAGTTGTGCTCAAATAGCAGATTAATTGGTAGAAGTGCAGTATAATGTTTTTTGGCTTAAGACAAACCTGCATGGGGCTTAGGTACAAATGAGATCAAATAGAGTGACGAGCAGATCCAAAAGATTTGTTTCAGGGCCGATCCCTGCATATTTTAATTGATCATATTGACTAAAATGAAGCCGATCAAAATCCAATACTTTCTTTACTGTACTTGTCGTTTTCAACATTCACGTCAATTTCAACAGTCACATTCTCCCAGTTAAAATTTCATCAATAATTTACTGCAGCTTTTATATTAAAGAGCCCCTATTATGCTTTTTTTGGATGTCCCCTGACTTTTATTGTTACATAGTTTTTTGTGTATGTAATAAATGTATAAAGTACAAAAAAAAAAAAACATATTTCACTCCAAATGGAGCTTTATCTCCCACAGACAGCACTTTTTCTCAACTGGCTAAAAACGACCACATCCACATTCCTGTTTTGGAATTCCTCAATTAATGATGTTATTGATTGAGAAAGCCAGCCCAGCTCATATGTGCTGCCCATTGGTGCTGCCTAAGCAAGCACAGCCTGCCCAGTGGCTTGTTTGAATTTGGTTGACCAATCACAACAGAGTGGGCCAGCTGACCAATCAGAGCAGACTGGGCTTTTCAGAAAGGCGGGCCAAGAGCTCAGACACTGTTTCAGGTGGAGGCACTGCAGCAATGGGCAGTATGAGAAACATACTGTGTGTTTTTTGAACATCAAAGCATGTAAACCTATCTATTAGACCTCAAGACTACAGTTATGATGCTGAAAAGGAGTATAATAGGGGCTTTTAATGTGTGACAACGACTTATTTCCGTAACGATCAAGTATCAAAAACTGAGGACACGCTGTTGGATGCTGTCCTCCTTTCCTACTTTAATGCCTAACGAATCTATCTCTTTCTCTCCCTGATCCTGTCTTTCACTGGTTGAAGCCTGAAATTAATAACATAACTAATTCCACTGGTTGGACTGTTGAGCTCTGTTTCAGACTGATACCTCCGGTTCAGGCTGGTCCTCATCCTCAACACGTGCCTTTTTCAGTCGCGGAAAATACTTTTCAATATTCATCTGGATTGAAGCAGCAAACATTCAGTGTAAGAGTAAAAAAAATGACATAACATTATTTATAATATGTTTATTTGATTCACAGCTGCTAAATATAGTATTTTGACCTCGACAACCCAACTGCATTTTACCGCAAACTTGCGACTAGTTAACTTTCTAAAGCGGGCACAATTGCTTGTTTGCTAAGAGTCGGGTCGGCGATTATGAATGTGTGATTGTGTAAAGGTGTTCACGAGATAGATACCAAACTTTCATGAAATTGTCGTGTCGATGGTGTTTTAAGCCTCCAACGTCGCCTAACAGGCAGTTAACCCTCACTTAAAACCTTAAACCTGCCTTAAACATAACCATTGCCACGCTGCCTGGATGGCGACGTTGGGGGCTAAAAACATCAAACACCGCACGGTGGGAGGAGGTGTGTGTGTGTGTGTGTGTGTGTGTGTGTGTGTGTGTGTGTGTGTGTGTGTGTGTGTGTGTGTGTGTGTGTGTGTGTGTGTGTGTGAGCGAGACACAATTGACAGAGACGGAGGAGAGCAGAGAAATTAAATGCAGAAGAACGTGTTTTTAAATAGCGTTTTAAAAAAAGAAATTAATAACTAAACGCAATGTGCGGCGGCCGGTGTTGATAGTGAGGCGCACCGCCACACAATAGTCTATGTGTGGGAAACGCTGAGCGTTGGATCAGGCTCGGTATCAGCGGAGACCCATTATAAGGACCCCTAAAAACGTGATCCCTACATCCCTGGTTACAAATACAGTGTCCAAAATATATAAGTATGTGTCTACTTGCTCACCTAGGCTATAGAATATTTAGCAACTGCAAGAGAGAATGCAAGTCTATACTTTCTGTCAGGGACGGGAGCATCTTCAAGGTCACCCAGTAAAGTGAGATGCCATTGTGATTCATGATGCTTGTAAAAGCTGTGAAACATGCTCCCTTCTCACTAGCTCCTGCAGTGACCTTTTCGAACCGCCTTAAAGTAAAGCTTTTCTCTCAGAGTGGCCCCGACTGGACGCTGTGCTCTTTGGTTAAACGAAGGCCAGAATATGTGTGGTTTTCCCACAGGAGGAGTGATTTCGTAAGTGGGGGAAAAAAATCATTGGAGGCTGTGGAACAGGGTAAGGGGGATATTTTAGAAGGTGTGCTTAGCCCCAGGAAGTGAGTCTTTCAGAGCAGGCTGGGGGTGGTGCAGACATTAGACTCACACTTTGGGGTTCAGGGGTTGATGTGCACGCGCGTGTGTGTGTGTGTGTGTACAGGGGGCGTACTGTGCGTGTGTGTGTGTGTGTGTGTATATATATATATATGTGTGTATATATATATATATATATATATGTATATATATATATATATATATATATATATATATATACATATATTTGCAGCTGTGTGTCTGTGCTTGTGTGGGTAGGAGCCAGGCGGGGCGTTAGGCAGGGACACAGGCCGGCGAGGAGGTGGGATCAGTCTCCCATCGCTGGGCTGGAGGCAAACATTCTTAACACCTCATAAATCTCACCTGGTGCTACAGGACCGCTGCTGACATAGCTGCTGCAGTGCACACTCACACACATGCGTTGCACACACCTCGTACACACGTGTACAAACTGTGTAGCACATTTTTAGTGGGTGCATACTGTACAGTATGCAGCCGTGTGTGTGTGTGTGTGTGTGTGTGTGTGTGTTTGTGTGTGTGTGTGTGTGTGTGTGTGTGTGTGTGTATATATATATAGCATGTTTAATTGCACACAGGCAGTAAAGTAAGAGCCTGAGTGTCATGTCAACAGCAGCAGTGAAATTGGAAAAATACAGTGATTTATAATCTATCATATTTTATCCATCTATCCTTCTGACATAAGAACAAAGGAAAGTTAATCTTGGCATCATTGTAGATTTTAATCCAACCCGCTGAATCTTTAGCACTGTAGTCGAGGTAAGAGTAATCCTTCTTTTGATTTGTCCTGTTTCACATCACAATCCACTTTTATGTTCACTGATTCAGTTTTTGTTTTGTACATTAGGTGTCAATCATGGTCATAACCCAGTCTTAACTGTTACCTGTTTTTGTTGTGTGCAACCTTATGTTAATGCAGCCCAAGGCCACTGCACAGCAGTAAAACAACATATTTTCCGCTTGAGTAAAAAAAAAAAAGAAGAAAATCGGCCTCTTTGCCAGTGGAAAATTACACCTAATTTATCTTATGTGCTCTTATTTTCTTACCTAATTAAAAAGCCAGATGTACCATCGCTGGCAATGAAGCAAATTACCCAAATAACCCCTACAAATGTATAGCGAGTCACAGGTATAACCGCAGTCAGAAGACAGCAATTACTGGTGTGTTACAAGGGTGCGCTTGGTGAACTCCTGTATGGGAATGAATGCGGTAATGTGTACACAAACACACTGTGGCCTCCCCTGATCTTGTGTTTCTTCAGTGTGTGATGATTACAGTGCAGAAAATCCCAATGTCCTTTAAAAGGACAGTGGGGAATTAGAAGGTCACCAAGGGACTTGATCCCCTACTTCTAAGCAGAAGCAGTGGCTGTTTCCTCAAGAGGGAACACTTGTATTAACACAAAGCATATTAAAGTGCCCATATTATGAGAAAAACACTTTTTCTGGGATTTGGGGTGTTCTTTTGTGTCTCTGGTGCTTCCACACACATACAAACTTTGAAAAAAATCCATCCATGCTGTTTTGAGTGAGATATGGTTTCTGAATGTTTCCTGCTTTCAGTCTCCTAGTGAGCTGTTCAAAAAACTAAATGAGCTGGCTAACCACAACCGTTAGCTCGTAGCGTTAGCGTTAGCCTGCTAATGCTAGCGTTTGCCGGCTAACGCTAGCATGCTACGTCGTTCTCAATAGCAAAACACTGCTACAACACACACACAAGTTCACCATAATCTACAAAAGAACTACTTACATGTGCGCCCTCATTTAGAAGTCTCCCAGCTAATCCTGCCTTGTAACTGACCAAAGTTGGAGAAACAGGCTTTCTTTTACTGTCTCTAGAGTTAGCTAGCTGACATGCTCTACATCTGAGCTACTGCGCATGTGCAAGTGCAATCAAAGATAGTACAGAAGAAGAAGATGAAAAGAGGTCTCACTCTGTAGCTAAAACAGAAACCAGGTGAAAAGAGGATCTGCAGCACTGAGAGAGAGCTGTACAGTACAACAAAAATATGGTGTTTTTTTTTAAATTAAACCATGTAAACCTATTCTGGTACAACCTTAAAATACAGTTATGAACCTGAAAATGAGCATAATATGGGCGCTTTAACAAAAGAAAGAGAACTTGAACGTTCCCTGAAAAACGTTCCCTGAAAAAGGGTGCCTAACACCCTGTCTCACACTATATATATATATATATATATATACAGTGCCTTGCGAAAGTATTCGGCCCCCTTGAACGTTTCGACCTTTTGCCACATTTCAGGCCTCAAACATAAAGATATAAAACTGTAATTTTTTGTGAAGAATCAACAACAAGTGGGTTCCAATTATGAAGTGGAACGAAATTCATTGGCTATTTCAAACTTTTTTAACAAATAAAAAACTGAAAAAAGTGTGCGTGCAAAATTATTCAGCCCCTTTACTTTCAGTGCAGCAAACTCTCTCCAGAAGTTCAGTGAGGATCTCTGAATGATCCAATGTTGACCTAAATGACTAATGATGATAAATAGAATCCAGCTGTGTGTAATCAAGTCTCCGTATAAATGCACCTGCTCTGTGATAGTCTCAGAGGTCCGTGTAAAGCGCAGAGAGCATCATGAAGAACAAGGAACACACCAGGCAGGTCCGAGATACTGTTGTGGAGAAGTTTAAAGCCGGATTTGGATACAAAAAGATTTCCCAAGCTTTAAACATCCCAAGGAGCACTGTGCAAGCGATAATATTGAAATGGAAGGAGTATCAGACCACTACAAATCTACGAAGACCCGGCCGTCCCTCTAAACTTTCAGCTCATACAATGAGAAGACTGATCAGAGATGCAGCCAAGAGGCCCATGATCACTCTGGATGAACGGCAGAGATCTACAGCTGAGGTGGGAGACTCTGTCCATAGGACAACAATCAGTCGTATACTGCACAAATCTGGCCTTTATGGAAGAGTGGCAAGAAGAAAGCCATTTCTTAAAGATATCCATAAAAAGTGTCGTTTAAAGTTTGCCAAAAGCCACCTGGGAGACACACCAAACATGTGGAAGAAGGTGCTGTGGTCAGATGAAACCAAAATCGAACTTTTTGGCAACAATGCAAAACGTTATGTTTGGCGTAAAAGCAACACAGCTCATCACCCTGAACACACCATCCCCACTGTCAAACATGGTGGTGGCAGCATCATGGTTTGGGCCTGCTTTTCTTCAGCAGGGACAGGGAAGATGGTTAAAATTGATGGGAAGATGGATGGAGCCAAATACAGGACCATTCTGGAAGAAAACCTGATGGAGTCTGCAAAAGACCTGAGACTGGGACGGATATTTGTCTTCCAACAAGACAATGATCCAAAACATAAAGCAAAATCTACAATGGAATGGTTCACAAATAAACCTATCCAGGTGTTAGAATGGCCAAGTAAAAGTCCAGACCTGAATCCAATCGAGAATCTGTGGAAAGAACTGAAAACTGCTGTTCACAAACGCTCTCTATCCAACCTCACTGAGCTCGAGCTGTTTTGCAAGGAGGAATGGGCAAAAATGTCAGTCTATCGATGTGCAAAACTGATAGAGACATACCCCAAGCGACTTACAGCTGTAATCGCAGCAAAAGGTGGCGCTACAAAGTATTAACTTAAGGGGGCTGAATAATTTTGCACGCCCAATATTTCAGTTTTTTATTTGTTTAAAAGGTTTGAAATATCCAATAAATTTCGTTCCACTTCATGATTGTGTCCGACTTGTTGTTGATTCTTCACAAAAAATTACAGTTTTATATCTTTATGTTTGAGGCCTGAAATGTGGCAAAAGGTCGAAAAGTTCAAGGGGGCCGAATACTTTCGCAAGGCACTGTATATATATATTTATATAGAAGAAGAAGAAGACTTTCTCAGTAGAGTATATGGGGACTAGTTAGCTAGCAGGTGAGGTTTTAAAGAGGTGACCATTTTCTTTAATGCAAGCTAATGTTACAGCAGGGTAATGCATCGGCGCTCACACTTTCCTTGTCACACTGACTCCCCACAGAAGTGTTGAGAGGAGGAAAGCACACAGTGTTACTGCCACTCTGTCCTCTTTTTCACATCACTATGCAGAACACGCACATTCCTGTGAAGGCTTGGGCATGTAAAACAAAAACAAAAAATGCAGCAAGAGCTGGAATCTGCAAAGTGTTTTATTTTATTTTTTTTATTTATTTTTTTGTTCCGTTTGTGAATCGACTAATTGAATAATTCCCAGCCTTGGAGAGGACTTATGATGAGTAATGTGATGAATAAGAAAAAAACAACAGTATATTTTTGCTCTACAAAATGTATATACAGTATCTTTATTTTTCTCTGGTAAATAGCGCCTTTAAAAAATGAAACCGTCTGAGAAAAAAAACATTCCATTTTTGTTAAACTGCATACAATTTACATTATGTCCACATTAAGGCCATAACCTGCTGTGAGAGGTCAAAACATTTGGGAACTACTGTAATAATTGTTAAAAAAAAATCACTAAAATATTTCACTGAAATTAACAAAAATGAAGGTACAGTAACACATTTGTGTTTATACGATTTGAAGCGTGACTTAAAATAAAAAAAACACGTATTAATGGCTAAAAATAAAATGTTGAGCCTTGCCAAAATTAACAATGAATCACAGAAAGAGTCACAGAAGTTTGTGGGCGCACAGCCCTGAGAAATCCCATGTAAACACAGGCAGCCAGGGGGGCTTGTCACTCCTCCAGCCTGTAATAACTACAGAGAGAGATACAGGCATACACAGGGGATGCTGGCTTCATCAGCCTGAAAGAGTATTTGCTGGTCTCTGTCAGAGCATTATGAGCTGAACTTACACCCCCCCCTTCCACAGCTCATTGATCACCGGCTACCCCACCGCTCAGGGGCTATTTGCTTGCAGCTCAGAGGGAATGGTTTCCTGGCAAACAGAGTGGGTCCGGGCAGGGAAAGAGTGTTTTCTGTGTGGCGGGCCTGCATGCTCACAGTGACTGACCGAACTGAGCAATATTTTTGTCTTGCTCTGGCAGCCGTTAGTTTAACGAGAGATCGAATGCATTAGCACAGAAAGTACACAGTTCCGACCTCGCAGCTGACCGACGCTTTTCGCTGCTGCTGATGTTTTTGAGAGAGTGTGGTTATTCGCAGCGGTCATACACAAGTGAGGCCCTATTTTTGGGTGGTTAAAGACCAGACTCCTGTGGCATTTTGATTTGTATGTGAGGATGTCAGCTCCCCTAGTCCTGCCCCTGCTTTTACTGTAGAAGCATTTTGGGGGTATTTTCGCTTTCTATTCCCAGACCCAGTTGGCATTAATGAGCTGTTATGCCTTAGCCGCATCGCTCTTCTCTCTCATGTCAACATATATAAATGTTGCCAGGCTCGAGGTACCACACTTTATGTGCTTGCTAGGTGCTTGCTGCACTGCTGCAATGCACGTGGTCCCTGACAAATAATGTGAAAATAAATCTGGACATAAGGCGTAAACAGTGCTTTTCTTCCGGACTATTTTCAGCTGCAAATTAATCCACATTTGGTGCTCTAATGAGTATTTGTGGCAGCAGGATGGTGTGTGTGGGATTGAGTCAAAATAAACTACTGTGTGTGTGTGTGTGTGTGTGTGTGTGTGTGTGTGTGTGTGTGTGTGTGTGTGTGTGTGTGTGTGTGTGTGTGTGTGTGTGTGTGTGTGTGTGTGTGTTTGTTCATGGTAATGAAGGAACATGTCACCCAGTGCAACAGTGTGGCTCATTGATGTGTTTTTAACAACAATGGGGCTCTGTGGCACAGAGGAAAAAGATATATCAGGCTTTGGATACACACATGATTGGGGATTTGTTGACAATCAGAAAATATGCGCATGCATACCAATCTCTGCCACTAATTGAACAACAATTTGTCTGCCGTAATTGCAGACAGGTTGCAGTGCGTCTGGCGGTTTCCAGCAACAATGTGTCAGTGAAACGGAGGAGGCATGGGGTTGTTTTGCATCACCGTATGTGCTCCGCTGTGTGAGGCTTTACTGTGTACCAGAATCCACACTGATAATTTATGTTAGCTTGTTTTGTTTTTGCTTATCCCTCTGAGGTCAGAGGCTCAGGCTGTCATCAGACATTTCTCTCTTTTGAGCGCAATCACATCAGACAATGAACTGGAACAAATAGGCCTCCCTTCCCCTCTCTCTCTCTCTCTCTCTCCTGTTAAGGCATGGTAAGTGTAATGGTTTATACACATCCTTTCTCTGCTTATCTTTTGGTTGGTCTCGCTCCTCCTCACATGCCCTCCATCACTCACTTCACAAACAGAAACACACTGATGCTGTTCAGCCAGAGTGCCTGCTTATTAGGAGCACCAGACTTGGAGAGGACCTAAAAGTGACTGTGTGTGCGGACGGGCGGGTGTGCGCGGGCGTGTCTGTTTTTGCAGCATGTGCAAATGTTTTTAGCATGTACTTGTGTGTGTGTGTTTCATCTACAAATTTACAATCCCCTAGGACTTCAAGTATGACAGAATGTAAATATTCACACACTGTATTTTCTCCCAAAATGGCATCTGCATCGTCAAGAACAAATATGTGTTTAAAAACCTACGTTTTGGGGTAACGGCATAAAGAAATCCTTGTTATTCTGCCAAATCATGTCGCAGTTCTTTCTCCTTCTATTGGACCAGGGAGCAGAGTTTTTTTTTTTTCAGACGTGTCAGCGTGTATTTTTGCTCTGCATATACAGTATCTCATTTGGCCTTGGCCACCACTGATGAGATCAGAGCACCTACAGTGCAGAGTGTGTCTTTTCTAATCAAATGGCCATGCATGAGCATGGCAGCCTGGCCACTGTCCATCAATCAGCTTGTAAATGTCATTAGGAGGACCTGGTAGCTATGGGACTGATGACACATGTTGAGAGGACTTTTATCCCACACAGTGGGATTTAGAACTTTACTCCTGGTCTGGGCCAGTTATACAAGACAGAGTCTGTTTTTTTAACTAGCAGTTGGAGCCTAATTGGGTTTGCAGGCCTGCGTCTGGTCCACATGACGAGTGTATTTGAGTGTGAACTCGGATTCCACGCTTACTAATTTGACTCACTTTCTGCAGCAAGAGTTGGAGACTAACTGGATTTTGATTTGGAACTTTAGCAGGTAACATTTATTAAAAAAACAACAACTATTAGCCATTAGTTCTGTTTTCATTACAGGTTTGTGGAAGTATTTATTATAAGCATTTCAAAAGGATATAACATAGATATGGAATAGAGAAGAATGAATCGAGCACCAATAACTTGGAAACATCGTGGCATTTCATTGTTGTTTCTCTGCTGCATTTGTGTTATATTTAAAAGGGTCCAACATTACAAACATTGTTTAAACCTGCAGAACTTACTTTGAATACTGTTGGAGGTCCTCAAGTTTTTCAAATATTTCAGACTAAATATTTGGGAAATATGTGTAAAATGGTGTGCAATACATCTTGAATATTCCCATTTTATGGAATGGTGCCGTTATAAAAAAAAAACAAGTTTTATATGTTCTACAAGGGCCCCTGTCCAGACTCAAACCAGCAAAATTGCGACTATGTACAAAAATGTAACAACTGTGCTCTATTTATTCTTTGTTTTGGGGGGTTTTCTGATGGAGTGGAGGCCTCTCACATTGAGAGGGAACATGATATCATACGTTGTCTACATTACAAACAGAAGGTGTATTTGAAAAATCTGCCTTTTATCACAGCATGAAATGCAAAAAAGTGAAGCCATTGTCTGCCACAGAAGCAGTTTTGAGATTCCTGCTAGGAAAAGCTTTTTTATTGTAAAACACAGACCATAAAAAAAAAAAAAGAGAGAGATTAGTGCGCTGCGGTGGCTGATCTGTATCTAGCAGTGTTGGAGCTTAACGGCAGATTTCACAGACTTAACTCTGCACATGCACAGACGCATTCATACAAGCCACATATAAACCACATAGTCTTATACCTGATGATCTGGATTATTAGAGCCCACCCACAGCAGGAGTCTGGTCCACTGTCTCTCTGTTTGATCAGCTAATTACCACCATTATGAACACACACACACACACACACACACACACACACACACACACACACACACACACAACCCAAGAGACAGGGTAAGAGTTTTTATGCAGCGAGCTGCTGGGCTTTGGCTCTCTACCTCTTTTCTCCTCGCTGTCCTTGCTCTATTTCTCCTCTTTTCTTTATTCCTGGCCTCAGAGCAGCCTTGGCAGCTTGTGAGTTATTGAAATAAAACAAGGACTGGAAACTTAAAAAAAAAGTCTGCAACATGGCACTCCAAAAGATGCTGGGCACCGGTACTAAGCTGCTGCTTACATTATATGTTGTAAAATACAAACTCTATGGGGTTGAATGGCAACAAACTGTGCATTTAAAAATGCTGTTACTGCTTTATTTAGCAAAGACCTAGAGTATTTAGGTTTGGACCTTGATCCTGTTGCACTGCTGCTTCCCTCTGAATTTAAACAACTGAATTTTATGTGATATAATGTTGTAAGCACACTAGCACCATGGCTTTTGGGATGGCAGGGGTCTGTCGGTCGGTCAGTTCACCACTCTGATCCAAACTGAAACATCTTAACAAGTCTGCCATTAGGGCTGCACAACTAATTGCAATTTTTTCAAAATCGCAATAAGTGCCTAGTGCAATATCCAGAGGGGGGGGGGCAATATTTGTTAAAGGCAAAATATGTGTCAAACCATTCTGAATAAAGTAGTATAGTGCTGCAGAGACATCCCAGCCTTCATATCGTCCTACAGACTAAAGAAAAAATCTGTTTGGTACAGATCCTCGCAAATATCACACTATAATCATTTTAATTTTAAATATCTTTTAATGAAAATTAGAATTCTGATAGAAAATCGCGCAGCCCTAATTGCCTTGACATTTTGTACAGACATTCATGTTCCTCAGAGGATTCCTAACTTTTACTGTAGCTATTTTGCTAATATTTGCATTCTAACACGCAAACTTTACATATCCATCTCTTTTTTTTTTGTGAACAACTTAGTTGTTCTCACTAGTTCATGTTGACAGAGAAGAACATGTATACATATGCAGATATAGTTATACAGTAATTTGACTTAAATTAATTCATGGTATATTGTGCATGCACATAACATTAACTAGGGTGCAAATAATATACAAATGCATTCACATAAATTGTCATGTATGCACAAGCAGCTTAAGACATACACCTGCACCTACAGTATGTGCACAAGACCTAATCTATATGTTTAGGCACATTGCATACACACATACATACAAATAAACAGGTTCTCCAGTCAGTGCCCTTGATCAAGGCACTGGCTCAGATCTGGAGTTGGTCCCCGGGCGCTGTGATTGGCTGCCCACTGCTCCCTTGAGGGATGGGTTAAATGCAGAGAATGAATTTTGCTACATGTATGTGTATGTGACAATAAAGTACCTTTACCTTTACATACATCTACTTATTCAACAATGAGTAGTCTTCTAACAATATTCAAAATGCTTCTTTTACCTCCCTGGTGATTGATCCACACTCCCTCACTCCCTCCACCCTCAAGAGCTTCTGATCAAGACGCTCTTCCATCTTCTTTAACTACCATCTCTCTTCCTCACCTTCTTATGGCTTCTCTTTTTATGTTTTCCCGTCACATCTCCTCTCCTTCATTTCTCCTCTGCGCTGCTGCAAAAAGAACGAGGCCTCTTTCCTCTCCGTTAATTACCATAATCAATGATGGCCCTGCCACTGTATTACCCACACTGCTGCTCTCTGCAGCACTACCACCTATATGCTCTGCCTGACTCGGGGGAAACGCATTACCACCTCAGGAGCTGTTCTTGCTCGAAAAAATTAGGGTCATTTCCTGGCAGCGGGGCCCGGAGTTCTGCTCTGTGCATTATAGCCTCAAACTTTAACCTGTATCAAGTGACTCTAAAACGCAAAGAAAACAAACAAGCCGAGCCATTAGCAGCCTCTCTCGCTATTGTATTCCTTAGCATAGGGAGTCAGAATACTGCAGCAAAGGCTCTCAGTGCCAAGACATACTTTATATTCCTTTTTACAATCTTTTATAACAGATTTTCTAAAGGCTTATTTTATATGCATTTTTCTTGGATTTACCTCAAAGGTTTACGTTGTCTGGCGCTTTAGGGTGGACGACCAGAACGGCAGAGCTGGAATTCCCCCTATGTGAGCCAACTGCTGCTGCAGCCTTGTGTTTACTCACCATATAAAACTGCATTTTTACATTTCCTTAATTCAATTTCAGCCCGTGTAAAAGGCAGCTAAACAGAACGAGCTGGATCGCGTCGTCCCAAAACCACACTGTTCCTAATTTTAGCACGTCATTTTTTTTACTATCTCTCCCCTCTTTATACTGTCATCCTTCAGTGGCTAAGCGGTGTGTAGATGGACAGCTCTTATAGGTGGTATGCAATGAAGTTCCCACTATGGGCTAAGTGTGTGGTTTAAAGGGCGGGCTCTTGGAAAAGCCACAAAGTATGAAAATACTGCAAGTTCAGGATAAGAAAAATGTCTCTGACCCACAGGAGTTAACTCTGAATTTTAATTTCCTGCTCTGTACTGTACTCCCTTTTTCGACTCAGTCCCATCCCTGACGCTTTTCTGCATTTAGCACCTCATCCCATCCAGTATATTACTGAGAGCCTGTCAATTAAATAGAAGTGTAATAAAAACCCACAGTGTGTAGGTGTGAGCGATGTATTTCGACACAGCCAGTCACTCTTGGCAGCTGTCCTCTGCAGCACAGCCCAAGTCTTTTGCGCTGGCTGTGTGTGTGTGTGTGTCTGTATCTCTGTATATTTTTCTCAATGACAATCGAGGTAGGGATGTTTGTATGTGTTCGTGGGCGCACCGTCGCATAACGGAGAGGCAAACCTCTAATTTGCCGGGCAGAAAGGACAGGAGTAGTGCCAGGAACCTCACTAAGCATGACAGAGTGGGTGTGTCAGGGGTATGTGCCGCTTTTAGCCAATCGTCTCGCGGCATCACAAGGAAGTCGTGGTTTGGAACACGTGTTCACGCTGCAACAAGAGAACTGGAAGGGTTACGGGGTATGAGAAGACAAAAAGGAAAATAGGTCGGACGGATGTCATGTGCTCTTCCTATATAATGTAGTTTATAATCTAGTTAGAGTTGTCAGATGACACATGACCACATATCATATCATATATCATATCCTACTTTCCTATGATAATCATGGCTTTGTTCTGAGGAAATGTTGGATGCCGTTTCTGTCTCCCTGATCAGAAAGACATTCTCTTCTCTTCCTTCCTTTCTTCCTTCTGGATTTTGTGACGAGGTTTGTTTTCCTCTTATTATTGTACAATAATATTAACTTTTAAGTCACCATCAATCCAGCAATGTTGTTGTGCATTTTATATTGCTTGTTTGGGTGCTTTCAGCTGAATGCCACTCAAATAAGTTTAACAATGGCTCAGTATCAAACCGGCTACTGTCTCGCTGCCAGTTTCCCTGACTCTAAACTTCAACCTGCTGTGTCCTATTGTTTCTTCGCCCCCGAGCGTCTTTGACTGGCGTTTCATTAAACATAGCGTTGCTCCCATTAGGCATTTGAGAACATTTTAAGTTGAAGCTCTTTTGTTGAATGTTAAATAGCGGCGTAGCATTTCTTTTAAAGGTTGTGCATTATGTGCTTTCGATTAGAAAGAAACTTTCTTAGCTGGTGTGAAAACCTGCACAAACCTTTCGTTTGAAGAACTGGATGGAACTGCCAGGTTAATATCAGAACATTTTTCTTACCATTAAGAAACAAACATTACATACGTTAGCATCATTTATCAAGTCAACTTTATTGTCAATTCTGCAATATGTGCCAGACATTCAGAGCAACTGAAAATACGTTTCTCTCCGACCCACAGTGCAATAAGTGCAAAGATAAGAAATATATACAAATAAAGATAAAAAAGATAAGTAATAAGATAAAGAAAGATAAGAAATATATAAAATACAGTAATACATTCTAAATAGTGCAAATGTAAGTCAAAATCAAACATTGCATTACACATTAAAGATGAAGATATTGGAAATGTGCAATATAAAGGAAGAGTTTATGTTGCAAAAATTCAAAAGTCAATTCCTTTACCTGCCAGGCGTGTCAATATTGTATTAATTTGGTTACTGTGTTAGTCAGGTACACATTGTTCCAAGTAATGAGGGGATTTCCTGCAGAGTCATGTACTGAGAAGTGGGGGTAAAGAACAAGAGCGATAGATAGAATTAGTGGATGAAAGAGGAGATCAGGCACCTTCCCCAGCAGAGGAAAAGAAATGCATTTTATTAAATCAGATCTTCGGTTAATGCTCTGTGTGCAGGCACAATAGCTGCTTCTCCCTCGAGGAGCTTACTGGCTGGCATTTCCTGCTCTGGGATGGCCCTGTCCAGATTAGAGGAAATTGATTTAATGGCTTTGGTTTAGTGGCTCAAAAGGCTACATGCAGTGTGGATACTTGTTCTCTCTGTTTCTTTTGTTCAATCCATTTTTCTTTCTTTCTTTCGTTCTTTCTCATCTTGTTAGTGTTTGCACCTACTTTCCTTTACAATGTCCAGGAATTGTGCTTGTGTAGGTATGTGTGGATGCTTCAGTATGCTGCTGCTGTAGGAGACAGTATAGCAGGTAGGTTTAATAGAGATAAAGATCTGGGATCAATAGCAGCAGTAAACCCACACACACAGCCTCAGGCCCAGCAGGGCATTCAATTAGGAGCTGGTACACACAAACAGGACCGAGGTGTCTCTGTTTTCCAGCAGTGCTTAAAGGGATAGTTCGGATTTTTGAAGCAGGGATGTATGAGGTACTTATCCATAGTCAGTGTATTAGCTACAGTAGATGGCGGCTGGCATGTCCCCAGGGAGGTGAAGCCAATGTACTGCTGCGGATTGGGGGGGGGGAGCAGCAGCAGCTAAACATATTTAAGACACCTAAAAAAAATCAATCTATCAGCTATATTTAGAATACTTTCATCGCTTTACCTCGCCGTCAGACAGCCCTTTACGACGGGGAACTGAAGTCGTTATCTCTGCTCTCATTAAAGCCACCAGACAGTCATTTTACCTCGCAGAACACAAGAGTTGCTGTTCTACCGCCGCCTTGATCGGTTAGTTAGTTAGTTAGTTAGTGTTATTGGGTTTTGAAGGTTAGTTTGGATTCACCAAAGTCACACCATGAGAAACGTACACAGGTTTATGATAAGTGAGACAAACAATGATGTGAAGGAGACAAAAGAGTACCGTTATTTTTTTTTTTTTGTGGTTTCCAGTTTTCTTTATCTGGACACACCCAAAATGTGTGTAAGTTGTGGCATTAGTGCAGTATATATGGAGCTAGAGAGAGGGTGTGTATTCACAGCATGTGAGGAATGTGTGTGTGAGTTTTATGGGACCCTCCTTCAGCATTTTTACAGCTTTACATATATGCATGACAGGTGGGAGTCAAATTGTCACCCGGCAGCAAGGTCACAGGCCTTGCGAGGACAAACCCACCTCAGAATAAAGAACCCAGAGTGACCAGAAGGCAGAAACAACAATTGAAGTGATGGACGAGGTTTAGCGCGCTGCAGGAGAGACTTCAGAGATTTGGTCCAAAGTATACTGGAGCATACAAACCCGAGGCAACAAACTCTATAGCAGGGGTCTTCAACGTTTTTTAGGCCAAGGACCCCTTAGCTAAAAGAGAGACGGAGCAGGGACCCCCACCAAATTAAGTTGAAATTGAGTTGCATATTAAACTGGGCCTACAATAACGTGTGGGAGGCCTAAAGCCTCTATACCTTTTTTATGTTGCATACAATACTAAGCTATTAAAATGATAATAATTAACATTCATATCTTTATGCATCATGTTTTAATGTTAAACATACATGTGGCACAGTGAATCCTTAAAGCTTAACGGTATCTGTGGATGGCTACCTTAGTGGCTACCACAATGTTGTGTACATTTAAAAACAAATCACAAATATGCCCATTTATGCTAATAATGTGTTGGACTTCTGTGACTCATAATGGTTAAACAATGACTTGGGGCCCCCCTGAAGTAACTCTGAGGACCCCCTAGGGGTCCCGGACCCCCTGTTGAAGATCTCTGCTCTAAATGACTTACAATTCTTCTTGATCAGAGTCACACAGTACAGAGACTCTCTTTAACCCCCTAATTAGGAACTACTTCAGCACAGGCTGGAAAAATTGGGGAGGGGACAATAAGCGTCATGTAGGCTGGGTTTACTATTATACAATAATAGAAAAGGAAAAAAATAACATTAAGTAAAAATATGACATTACATTATTTAATTTATCAAAAGAGTAACAATTATAAATTACTTTTATCAAAACGATATAAATTGTCCAATTAAATGTCACAATTGAAATGTGTTGGGTTATAGTATACTACTAAAAATGTAAAAGTTTTACAAAAGGTGGTATTTACTAATAGTACAATCAACGGAGGTATCTATTTTTCTGGTCAGTTAGTTTTACACCTTGTACATATGCACATAATAATTCACAACATGACCATACAAATGTTTTGCTATCACGGACACGTGCAAATGAACTACAAAAAGATCTAATGTTCCATGTTTGTGTTTTTCTAGTTAATTCTTTAGCATCCTGTCGGAGGAGCTGGAGAGCGTGGAGAGAGCCCACCGAACTCCTCACTTGATTTTGTTGTGACTTTTACATAATGTAAAAAAAACAAAAACATCAGATACCGCAAACGACCACGCATTAATTATCTTGCGCAGCTATTAGGTTACAATCTATGATGTTCACAGGCAATGAACAGCTGTGTGTGGCGCCCATTCGAGTGCAGTTAATTAGACATAGACACAACAACGACATGTGCCCGTTCTCCAAAACAGCCTGTGTGACAGTTAATAAAGATAACCCTGGGGTTTTGACTAATGAGCAAGGTAATTATATAGCCACAGACAATGTGATTAGCTGCAGCATACAGAGGTCAGTGAGGGGACACATGTGTTCCTTTCACCAGTGCTGAGGGGCCGTCGGGGGGATGCAGGATGGCTCCAATCCTCCTCTCCGGTCCCCTCAGGTCCCATGTTATTTTAATGTTTCCCATCTGACGTCGCCCATGCATGTCTGGCTCTGTTAGTTAGCGGCGCAGAGAAGCCAGCGTAGCCAGTGTGTCTCTCGTGTTACCTCGCGTGATGGTGTGTGTGGGTGGATGAGGGAATGCAGTGCGCTATCTAGGTTATCTATTTCGACTGCTTGTTTCGTCGCAGAGAAGCCTTGAGGGCTGGGATTATGAGTCACCAAGCTTGGGTCTGAATCTTCTCCCTTTTTTTATCTGTTGTGTTATCGTTTAACGGTTTTGCTTTGCAATGATCTGCAGGATTGTACACAACCTTGTAACTTGTTTTCTTTTATAAATATTCTATATTAATATTGTTTTTATGTTGGTCACCTCCTTTAGGGTATCCAAATGTAGAATCTTCCTCCCGTGTCCTAAATATTCTTTGTTGAAGAGATAAGTTTGCATACAGGGTTTTGGCCAAGCTAGTCTTCATACATATTTTGCAGTTGCAACAATTGTAGCTGTGGTGCAGTTTGGCAGTTGTATAAAGTCACAGTTTACAGATTTCTCCTTTTGAAATCCCTGGATTATTACAGGTTATGGGTTATTCTTTATTGCTTAGCCAACAGAGGCACCGAGAGGGAACTGCCGTCGTTATATATCAGCTTCACAAATGATGCACAGTTGTTAAAACGCTCGGTAAATAACCGCCCCGGAGGGGTGCTGCATTCAAAGCGCTGGCTGAATCTTCAGTGAGATCAAAGACCAATGCGTTTGCTTTACTGCCCAATTACACAGCAAAGATAACAACTTTCCACATGTCCTGAAAACATTTATACAGCAAGCAACAAAACTTTTTTCACCGATTGAGTTGATTTATTATTATAATTGGTGGTTGTCATTAAATCCACTCGATCGCTCGGCTTTGTTGAAAAGGATTCTCTACTGGCTGCAGGTACTGGATTTATTTATTTTTTTATCTGAAAGTGAAGTAAGATAAATGTCATATTGCTCCTGGCAATTTATAATTATATTTTAACACGCTCTTCCAATCATTTATTCACTCTAGCGTGAAACATGAAAGCAAATGTTTAAGAGTTAGACAAAGGGAAGCCTCATTTACTTGTTTAAACAATCCTTATACGTATTTGCTTTAGGCTATGTCAACTCCACCTAAAACCTCTCTTTAAGTTCTCCCTAATCTGTAGCTCGGTCCTCACTGATGTTGTTTGGGCCTCTGCCAATCGTCTTTATAATGTGATATTAGGACTTGTTGTCTGACCCTTTATAGGAAAAGCCTTCAATGATTTGTGCACAGTACAAAAATCAACATCCACAGGCTTCAAAATTGCCCATGCTAGAAAAAGAATCACTTTGGACATGAGCATCCAATTTGGTCTTGTTTAAAGTTTCTGATTCATTTTAATTTGTTAGTACCCATCTTGGAAGTTTTTCTCAAATCCATAGATGCACTCACCCAATCAATGGAATAAATGGAAGTTTCCACTAAAAGACGTCTTGCAAACTTCCCATGTCATTGTCATTTTTAGGGGCAGTATTGCGAGCCAGCAGAGCATGTGAGCGGAATTGAGCGAAAGCGAGCGGGGAGTGCAGGTGGGAGGATTTGGGACGGAGCGCAGAGCGGATTTTTTAAAAGTTGGAACGCCGCCTAATCTCCCACTTTGCCCCGTTCCAATATCGCTCTGGTTTCACTCACACCGTGAGTTCGAAGCGGGGAGTACATACGTGAACGGCGCCCGTCCCTCCCTCCATGCCGCCAGTGGCAGTCATCCGGCGCACATTTTATAATGGCGGCGTGGAGGCAGGGCAGGCGGCATTCATCTGATAAATACAACAAATACTTTTTTTGGAGTGTGGTGAGCAATTTAGATGGAGTAGCTTTGAGTGGAAGAGTGGAGGCAAGGAACATCTCTGTTAGGAAATTCTCACCGCTCCACTCTGCTCTACGGCTGCACAATTAATCGCAATTTTATCGAAATTGCAATATCCAGAGGGGGGCGCAATATTTGTTAAAGGAAAAAATGTGTCAAACTATTCTGAATTAAGTATTTTAGTGCTGCAGGGAGGAGGAACATTTTAAGCTTATTTTAAAGATTTTAAATGCCAGGGAAATGTAAATGTAGACCGAAGTATAACTATAAATGACAAAAATTAGAGGTTGTTTAAGGTGTGGGAGCACAGCACCGTTGTGGGTCGGTTCAGGCCTCACTTTGGACTCCCACTGATTAATATCCCTGTTGTCATGAATAAACCAGGTAGTAAGTTATTTCTAATAGACAGGAAGGGAATGTCAGTAAAAAAGTTAAACACTCCTTGCTGACATTAAAATATACCTGTGCAATCTGTGAGAGTTTGAGTTGGCACAGTATAGCCGAAATGTGCCAAATAAATCAAGCTCGTCTTCTTGTGGACTAAATGTTGACTAAAATAACCAATGTACTGTTTTTTGTCTCACCATGATTCAGTTCTTCCGTTGCAAGAATGTATTTGTTGTTCCGCGTGCACTTCACTAGATGTCAAAACCACTTAAGTTCCTGCACAAAAAAAAGGTGTCATACTACAAAATGGTAATCAGATGTTTCACAACTTCGGTAGGAATCACACCTCATGCTTTCCCCAACATCTTCAGACTGCTAAAAGATAAAGCAAGTGCTCTGTGTGGCTTTTCACCTCGCTGTGGTGACATGCAATGTGTCTGAGGTGTTGCTGCTGTCGGAGATTAAATCTCAATGCCGTTGTCAGTCCCCCATGCAACTAGGACTACAGTTGAAAATTAGCCGACTGGCACATTTACAATGTGCATCGTCCTAATCAAAATAAAAAAATCCCAAAAAAAAAAATCCTAAATCCTCTGAAGAAACGTACCGGGTTTTGTTGTTCATCCTTCAGCTGTTATTGTCACATTTGGATTTAACACCATTGTTCACTGACATCAAAAGGTGAACGCAATGCCTCTTGGCTGTGTCTAACACACAGGCTCCCACTACCACCACCACCACCACCACCACACTGTGCAGAGCCAAGCATTTAACCAGCATATGACCCCTCTAGCTGTGATATTTTCTTCAGCAGATAGTGCCTGGTTTGCATTCCCAATCCTCTTAAGCAGTGATATTTCCATTACAGGTAGCACCCATGAAAAAGCATCCCTACAACATGCAACTTGTGCAGCATGTCCGCTGTGTTTTGGTGTACAGTTGGTACCCACATAGACGTGTTGGAAGCCTTTAACAGGATATCTATGATAACAGTCCGTTCTGGCCACTCACTACACATTACTGGCACTTTGCTCAGCCAATTACGGCGGCTGACTTTGCTCTAGAACTTTGAACCTGTGTTGTTTAGAGTGTAGATGCGAGATTAAAGTTTACAGCGTTTACCGGACTGTCATGGTGAAAGCGAAACTCCAGACCTCACCTATGGTCTTGAGGTTTGGGCAGTGAATGAAAGCGTAAGGTCACAAATTCAAGCGGCTGGAGTGTCTTACACAGGGTGGAATTGGCTCACCCTTTGAGATAAGGCGAGGGGCTGAGTCATTCAGGGTAGCTCATTTGCACTAAAAGAAGCCAATGGCTTGAGCATCTGATTGGGATGCCTCCTCGACACCTCCCACTGTTCTCCAGGCACGCCCAACTGGAACAGACCCAGGACATGGAGGGATTAAATAACCCATCTGGCCTGGGAACGCCTCAGGATCCCCCAGGAAGAGATGGAGAATGCAGCTAGGTATGGACGTTTAGATTGAAAAACAGATATAAAAAAGTGGTTTTATAGACTAATGCACACTAAGATAAAATATGGATAGTTAAAAATAAAAACACAGTAACATGTATAAAACAGTTTCAATCACTATAAAATAAAACCGTATAAATTGTTTTAAAAATGAAGTAGGACACCTGGAGAGCACCTCTGCCAAGACCATGCCCTATCTTGCAATGTTAACGAAAGTGAAAAATAGTTTGTCTATCCGCCCCATAATTCAGATCCGCTCCTAAATGTAATGGACTCCTCGTTGGCCCATGCTTCACCCTTCCACCAAGTTTCATAAAAATTGGGCCTGTAGTTGTTTTTTTAAGATTATTTCTTGGGGCATTTTTACGCCTTTATTTCAACAGGACAAATGAAGACATGAAAGGGGAGAGAGAGGGGGAATGACATGCAGCAAAGGGCCGCAGGTCGGAGTCCAACCCGCGGCTGCTGCGTTGAGGAGTAAACATCTATCTATCTATCTATCTATCTATCTATCTATCTATCTATCTATCTATCTATCTATATATATATATATATATATATATGCGCCTGCTCTACCAACTGAGCTAACCCGGCCACTGGGCCAGTAGTTTTTTCTGTAATCCAGCTGACAAACAGAAAAACAAACCAACAAGCAAACCAATATGGCAAATTTATGCAGAAAAATCATCAATATCAAAACAAAGATTCAGTGGAGTAAAGGAATCATGTTATGCATAATGTCACTAATGTCCACTATGTAGCCTGATGTTGGCGTAACAGGATCAAATCATTTGGACTAAAAAGAGGGTGTGTTATAGATTGTTACAGGTCTGATTTGTCAATTTCATTTTCTTTTGCATAAGGCAGCAGTGACATGAAACTAAACATAAATGTAAGATGCTATGTGAAAGAAAAGCCAACCCTGGGTTGTCTGATTTTTATCAAGGACTGGTAATCGTGGCAGACTGATGACAAAGGAAAAGGGAAGTCAGATTATTGTGTAATCTAGAAAAGATGTGAAAGGTAGAAAGCCACCATCAGAAAAAAGGCATGCCAGTCAAATATATTACTAATGGCTCTGCGCCGACCTGTAGATCTCACCGATATGAGCTCTGCTGACATGTTAACATTAATCGACTGCCCATTAGTCTAATGATAGTTCACATGAGCTCCAGGCAGCTGGCATAGGCCTGCTGTTTGTGATAAGGCCTGTTTGTCTTTGGGTGCAGCTGTTAAAGGTGCAGTAAGCGATACTGTGCAAAGATTGCTGATATTTGAACTCAACTGCCAAACAAATACCCCCCCCCCCCTCCCCCCCCTTCTTAAAACCTTTTACCAGCAAACATGTCACAATGTAGTGCAAGATTCTGCATGTTGAAAGACAGTTTAAACATGCAGGCAATTCGGTGGGCACATGTTGACACAAGGCAAAGGAATTGAAATAGAATGAAAATATATTTAACCATAGAATTATTTCAGTACATTTAATAACGGAAATTAAAGTGCTGTAGAAGAAATAAGTCAATCAAAGGCACAAAAAAATAGGATGTTTTTAATTTTGATTTGAAAGAGGCTGAAAGGCTAATCCACAATAAAATAAAACGGCAAATCCAATTGCCTATGACTTAATATTTATTAATGATCTTACTCGCTGGAAAGCTTTATTGGTCATTTCACCAATTTAATTAAATGTACAAATCAGGGTTACAACCTTGATTTCCTGTCCTCTCTACCTAATAAAAGAAAAAAAGTCATTTTAATTAAATCTTTTAAATCTTTAGCTTTTGACAGTTCTGTAGAAACATGGGATGGACATTAAACGACAGAAAGCCGTAATAAAACCAGGGACGTTGCTATCATCTGGCATCTGCCTTTAGGCTACAAGGGGGGCCCTGAAAAACCTCTACTCAGGTAACTTAGTCCAACAGGCTCCACCTTCCAGGTGGTGTTTGAGTGATTTAATAGAGAGATACTGTATGCTTATCCCTCCTAACATATACTTAAATCACACACTAGGTGTCTGTGTTGCACACTGGATGACCTAGAAAGTCTGGCTGTTCCAGGTCTGTCAAACAATTCTTTATGTAAACTAATGCAACGTGAATGTGAAGACAGATGGATACATATGCTCTCTGCTGTGTGGCAGTACGAGATGGTTATCATGAAGTCTTTATGTGGTACAGAGTGTTTGCATTAGAGCTGTCAGTCTTCCTCTATGATACCATTCGAATTTCATTTATTTTCTTTTAATGTTCGAATAATATTCAAATATTTAATGCTCATATGCAGCCTGTTATAAATATGTACTGCACTGCTCAGGCTTATGCATTGCCAATGCCACTACAAGCATGTGGTTGTTGTTACATGTTCTGTCCACTAGAGGGACTTCCAACATCAGCCTGGCCTTGAAAGGGATCTACGTCATGGCTCACGCCGCTCTCTGTTTACATTATTTTCCACCACGAGCACACAGCGACAAACACAAATCAGCAGAGAACTCTATAAAATGAAACATTATCTAACAAGTGTATTGAAGTGGCTCTGTTTTAAAGGTTAACGTTGCTTGGTTAGTACATGTTACTAACACTAGTGTTAGCCACGATGCCACTCCTATTTTAGTGATTTAGAAACGACCTGCTTCTTGCAGATTGTCACGTTACTGAGAATACAGCTGTTAGAAGGTAATATATGAAGTTGAAGCTAACTCTGTTACTAACTCTGACAGCTGTAGGGCGCCGCTAACATGAACTTTAGCTGTCTCCATGAAGCTCTCAGCTAAGCTCCTATAACTCGCGACGCAGTTAGGAAAACAGAATGAGCTAGCTAACTATTGATAACATAAGCATTTTGGCTCGGTGGATGTCGATTTTAAAGTCATGTTAAAACTATATCCCATCCTTCTTCTGATTTCCAGACGCAGCCTGTCACTCCCCCCAAAGTCGTCCATTTATATAACCTCCTCCGCCTCACAATCTCCCTGCTCATCTCCTCCTTTCTTTGCCATCTTCCCTTTCTGTCTTTTATCTCAGTCACTTGACTGGATGCTGAACCAGCTGTTTGGGCTGCAGCAACAGTGATACTGCCAGTCAATTATTTTTAGCATAAATTATTTTTATTTTTTTTAGGAGAAGTGGCATGCAATACAAATTGAGTTTTTTTTTTTTTGAGTAGGGGTGGGAATCACCAGAGGCCCCACGATACGATATTATCATAATCGTCATGTCACGACACGATATTTTTGCAATTTTAAACCTATTGCAATATCCAAGCGATATATTGCAATTTATAACCTTTTATCCAACTTCAAACTATGTCCCCAAAGGAAAACTTTGTATGTTTCACGCTGACCTCACCATCTAGTGGACTGAAAAGCAATTGATTTTATTATTCTAGTACCAAAAAGTTACATTTTCATGTGCAATTTATATAATAAAAGATTGACACTTGGCGTCCATGTATCGACACAGTATTGCCACAGAAAATATGTTGAAACAATGCTGTATACATTTTTTCCCCCCCACCCCTATTTTCAAGTCTATTAATACTGCTTGAACATTGTCAAAGGTAAACATCCTGTTCAGTCTGCTAAATGTTTAATTTGGCTTTGGGCATAGTGTACACATTGAGCTACACTGTAATCATCTGTGAATATGATCTTACCTGGATCCTTGTTATCTTGTTACAGTAAATCACATATTGACATGTTAAGAGTCGTTCAGGCCTGTGCATTGCTAAAGGTAAAGAAATGCCACCGAAATTCAGTGATGCTAAAATAGAAAATGCATTTTGGGCTGTGCATAAATGTTATGTGTACACATGCCTCTCAGGACGTAATACATATATAGCTCCTCACCACAGTGCTATGAATCCTAGATGGCAGATCTGTGTTACACCCACTGCTGTCCGTCCTTCAGCAGCAAAAAAAGCTTTCTTTCAGAGATCCTTGCAGGAAACTGCTCAACTTAAGTAGAACGAATCGCACATGCACTGCTGTAGTGTAGCGTCCCATGGCAACATATCATCGTATCTCTGTCTATGATGCTGTGTTAACTCCACAGTCAAATCTACTCCCAGAAGCCCTGCGTTCCACCACTGGGCTTAATGGGGTAAGGCAGAGCTTATTCACTATTTATCTCACTTTGTAACACAGTGAAGAATAATAGCCCTCTTTTGAACTTTCTTCCCAGAGAGGTGAGTTAACCGTTTCACTGAAACAAAGGCTACTTTTGAGCTGAGGTTTTGTCTTTGTGTCGGCCCTGGTGTTGGCTGCGTCCTACTTGACTTATGAAAGCTGTGGGAGCGGCTGCTGGCTGTGCACTAGGCACTGGATCTGCCATTACGCACTATGTGGCCTTGAATAGCCAGTTACTAGGGCTGTTACGGTTTGTGTATTCATACCGAACTGTGAAAGTACGGGGGTCATGGTGCAGTGCACACAGAATACACGGTATGTATAGTGATGCACTTAATGTGGAACCAAATTCCACAAGCGAAAGTTCTGCCTGGAAACCTTTAGCCGCATGCAGTTAGCAACATATGCTGAGGTTAGCACAACAAGCGGATTGGCATGCACCTCACACCATAGCGAGTGCAAATGAAGCGCCAAAACTGGAAGACCCGCCTGCAGGGTTCCAAAAAAAAAAAAAAAAGAGAGAGAATTGTAGTTTTTACAACAGAGAGTTTGTGTGATTCTCCTCTCACCAGCATAGCTCTACATTCTGCATTGCTATCTTTGGGTAAAGCTTACTCGGGAATCTTGCTTTTGGTATGATTGTAATGTGCGGCATGTCTTTTAATATTTTTCTTCCTGGTCTTGTGTGACATAGTGATGCTGCTATTTCAGCCAGAAAGATTTGGACTTAACAAACCAACAAAAACAGATAAATTAAAGGATGGGATCACAAGTGTTTAAGTCTGTCTTACAACACTCACATGTCCATATCTACATTGAAACATTTAGCTTGCTGTAATTCTTTCTGTTCATACTGTCTATTAAAAGATCCCTTTTTTTATCCAATGTAAGCGATGGGGAACAAACTCCACAGCCCTCGTTTTTGGCAGAAACAAATTTTTCAAGGATTGAGGACTGTGGATTTCGTATTTTATCTTTTCATGGCCAGTATAAAAAAACAAAAACATTTATCTTATAAAATGTCCAATGTCTGTGTTTTTGCCTGAGAAATTACTTTTAATGATTATTCTTTTGTTTTGTTCCCGTGTGTGCTGTTATTTTTTTTGGAGATGCTTCCTCTCACTCTTATTTATGGCCATTATAGCTCAGAAGCACAAAAGTGGAAAAAGGCAGTGTACTACAGTTCCAGGGGTTAAATCATATCAAGGAAATATCTGCATTGTGATGTTGATGTGTTTTTTTATTTCCTAGTCTGTTTTTTTAATTCAAACTCCACCCCCCTTATAAATAAGCCTCGAACCCACACTGAAAAGTTTCAACAACTTTTCCTTAAAGTTTGTTCATCCAGACAGATGCATGCCTGCATGCACCCATTTATGCTGTAAATCAAACGTATACAGATCATGGTTTGAAGTCAGCCACCCATCCTTTCTATCTCTGCCTTATTTGTTTTTCTCCCTTCTACCTTCTCTGCTTCTTACGTCCTCTTTTGACTCTTTGATTGAGAGGAGCCTGTGGGTAAGAGGCAGTGGAACGGGGAACTTAAGCGCACTGAACCCTCATGGCCTTTTCGTGTGCATTGCGTCCCCCATACAGTATTTGTGGGCATGCTTCTGTAGGCAAGTCTGTGCTTAATGAGTGTTGGCGCCTGCACAATTTATTGTATGTCTGATAGAAATGTTTAAAGATGGGTCTGTGGATGTTGCCCTGTTTTGATAAGGAACACAGATGGCTGCGAGCCTCCGTCACACTACACAGAATCTGTTTTTATAACGGCTGTTCTGCATCTGGTCGAACAAGACCCGCTATAGTTCAACCTCATTCTTGTCCCCGTCGAGCAGCACATACGCAGCGCTGTCTTTGCCCCTCGAGGGCATTAACTGCTCAGACAAGATCTATCTAAGCACACATAATGTTCCAATTGTCCAAGAGGCTTTTTTAATCCACCATACAAGTTAATTAAAATACAAACCTGAGATTTGCCTGATTCGCAATTTTGTCATACCAGTGTTTCTCTCCAGACTGTTTTAAGATTTTACATTTCTGCACGTTTCCTTTTTCATATTAATCCACATCAAATTACTTTTTCTTCAGCTGAAATTTTGCAAACCTATGTAACTTTGTTGAACTAACAATGACAGGATAATGGTGAATCCTAAAGCATAGTGAAACGGTAGCACAAGTACAGAAGAGTCATTGTTACTGTAGTCTTGAACCTCTCAGTTAATGTTTGTTCAAGGGGCGTTATCAACGGTGGTAGGTAACCCAAAATGCCTCTGGACGCGATTGGATAGACCTACAACCAATCAGAGCAACGGAACTCGACGTAGCGCTGAGCAATGGACAAATTTAAACAGACTTCAGCGTTCAGAGATGAGCTGTGATGGTGTAGCACGAGCTGTGATGCTACACCATGCATCGGTGTAGCATGAGCTGGAAGTCAGAATTTGCAGCCATCTTTGACATTTTGGAAAATGCCTCAACAGCGCTCCTCTTTACTAAGGTAGGTTCATGCTCGCCATATAGTGCGTTCCTTTTACCTCGGAACTCTGAAGCCGGAGTTGGGAATGATGTCACAACCCGAGTTGAATGCGTTCCAGTTACAAGTTGGATTTTTCATTGTGGGGTAGGGTCTAGCCAGGTTAGCCATTGTTAGCAATACCAGTAGGTAACAACGGATTACGCAGTTTTTTGTGCATACAAACAGCGTAACAACAACGGAACTGTGTGTACAATGGATTTACTGAGACACAAATAAGACAGAAGTGCTAATAAACTGTATGTTACTACAGCTTCCACAACTGTTGATACACAGGGCAGCCATGTTGGAGTTTGAGCTCGGGGTACTGCTTGGTTGTCCGAGTTTCGAGCTCGGAAGTCCGAGGTCAGGGGGCGTGTTTCTGTATTTTACCTTAGAAAATCCCACTTCCGAGTACAAATGGAACGCACTAATAGTATCCCTGGCGCAAGGTTGCGCATAAAGCGCAAAAGCCTGGAAAGTTGTCAGTCACAGTCTGAAACCCGCCCCCATATGAGATGAGTGGTTGTGATTGGCCTGGTCGGTTGGAAATCTGTCTAAACGGGATGGGGGCCTGACTAATCTGCCAGAGCCAATAAAACCAGCTGGCAGATTCATCTGGTTCCTAGGCTAGTAAAAACCCCTGAACATCGACCAAAAGTTTGTTTCATTGCTTATCTTGTCAACTTGTAATTTGTAGGATTGTTATTTCTTGTTGTGTGGTCTCATTTTAATAATTCACAGCAGGCCGTAATTAAAATCTAACAAGCTGTTAAACGATTTTAACACGCCATATTATATGTGATATATATAATTGATATTGACACATGTATTGATGCAGCTTGATTTGTGAAACAAACTGACGGTAGAAAGCAAAAGCAAATCATAATGATATAGAGGAAACGTGGGCATCTGTTTTTGTTTAATCTAGTGTAGATCACCTTTATCATAGTTGTGCATCAACTACTCTGTTTGCTAGATAACAGACTAATTGTCTTGTTTAATCTTCAAAGTCCATAAAATGTTTTTGGAATTTTAAAACATGAAAAGAAATAAAATGAAGGGAAAAGGCCTTGGTGCACTATTAAATGTCATGTTAAAAGCTGAATTGACAGCCACACAGAGTCAAGTGTCCGTCTGCCTCCACCTTCAGTACAGTTATGAAAAACAAACCTGCTTCTGTGTTCGAGTCCTCTCAAACTCAAACATGTGTTTTGCATATTGTTGCTTCACTTGGATGTTTGAGTTTCACTGTGCAGAGTGATGTATTTGCAGAGTTTGGCACTAGATGGCTGTTTTCATTTGACATTCTTCCACTGAAGGGGGAAAGTTTCACCGTGCTCACCTTAAATCTGAGTTTAACACGTGGCGTACAAACGGCTTTGTGACTTCACTATATAAGTAAAGTTTACTTACTTACTTACTTACTTCACGATTAGCTTTGAGGCCATTCATGGTCCAGCAGTATGCAACTTCCACAAGTTTGATGTGGAAACTTGAAACCTCCCGTGCACATACTGTACACTAAAATTGGACCTTTCAGTAAAGTATAGAGTATACAAAGAAAGACAACAAAAAGGAATATACAGAGTAGAGTATTTTGACTGCACTGTGGTGGCGAGAGCCATGGATCGAAGGCATCCTGTTTTCAGGTTGCCCGTACGTCCTATTCTTGTGATAGTGTTTTTGACCACACAAGAATTCATACTCTAATTATGTCAACATTTCAAACAGATGATACACTTATGACATTTTATATCCAAAAGGTGAAAGGTGTACTTCAGTGTGACATCATAATTGTTTGCAAAAAGCACTTTTCTGGCACTATTCAGCACCATAACTATAACTATTCAGTTAACTATTCAGCCCCATAACTCAGGAACAGAAGGGGAGACATTTGGTTGGATCCTGAGTCGGTGACACTAATCTTAGGTGGTAAAAGGATTCTTTAGATCTACTGTGCTGCATCCACTTTTCCATAAAAAAATACACTTAATACCTTTTTATTAAACTGCTTCAAAGTCTTCACTACATAATGTATATTATATGAGTCTGGACGCACATGGATGTAAACTGCAACTTGACTGTTTGGCCGAGGCATTCAACCCCAAGGAGGTACCTCTAGTTAGGTCTTAAAACATGTCTGGTGTGGATCTAGAACACAAACAGTGTGGTTTTCCTACAACACCAGAGCTACACTATCTAATTCTCTTAATCTTTTAATTTAATCTTAAAACACACATCTGATTTTGTCTGATTCTGATTATGAGTTCCCCATTCTTATTTTGATGTGGTTTATTTTATAACCTTTATTCTTTTATTGCCGTGTTTTTATGTGTTTCTTTGTTGTTTTATGTGTTTGCTTGCTCTGTGAAGCACTTTGTAACTTTGTTCTGATAAGTGCTATAAAAATAATTATTTGAAAATATATTATCTACATACAGCACAATGTACAGTATGCACATTCCCATGGATTCGACATGATCTAATAAGGATATAGAGTCATCACACAAACGCGCATACAGTACTGTACCAACCACACAAACCCTGCCATATAGCTCCGACACTCATTTTGAGTCGACCCGATCATTACGCTGATTCCATCCCACCACGGCAGAAACACAAAGCGGAGGTGGCGGTGACGGGCTGCTGACAGCCCTTTGCTCCCTCCTCCCAACGTCTGAGGATGCATTGCTGCTCACTTTCTTCAATCTTTGCCACATGTACTTTATTTAATTTTGTCATTTGCGGCCCATGGCTGCACGTAAAATCGTGAAAATAATACATGTATGAAGCAAAAGTGCTGTTGTAGTGGTCAAGACCTGGATTTTCTCTGTCTCACTTTTACTGTACGATGTGTTATGTGATAATAATCATGTACGTTTGTACAGTAAGACAGGTAGGGCCTGTCTGAACACACATACTGCTGCGTTCACTCCTCCACCATTGCACTGAACTGTAATACTGACAAAGACTCGCTAAGATTCAAAGACATGTTTAAGCAGAAGCAAAATTCCTCTTGACATGCGATATTGTTCTGTTTCTTCTTTAATTACTACTGCACTCACATGCACAACATGTTAAGTATAGACTGCCACATGGACACAATTTTCCTCCAGTTTAGGCAAACACACTGGCAGCAAACTCCGGGTGAACTCATACACACTAGAGAAAAACATCTCCCTCTTGTACATACAGTACTGTGTCTGTTGCCTCAGGACTGGATCAGTATGTCCTCTATCTTTGCGCACGTGTGTGTATGTGGAACATCCATGCAAGTAAAACAAGGAGAAAGCCTGAAAGTTTAAATGATTGAGTAACTTTTAGTTTTATTCCTTGGGGATGTTTGCAATGAAAACTCAAACTTTTGACAGCCTTGGCGCTCGCCGCTTTCCCCTCGTCATCTTCTCTTTCCTCATACCTAACCATTTTGTTCTGTTTCTTATCACATCTTGTGTTTATGAATCAAAAAACTGTCAACTGCTCGTCCTCTTTATGTACTCTGTCATTGTTCTGACAATAAGGGAATTTAGGAACAGTGAGGAGTGTGTTTGTACTTTGCCTCTGGACGTGTGTTAGCCTGTTCACATATGGCAGCAGTACCTTGTGTGTGTCCGTTGTGTATGTCGAGGGCTTGGCGCTAATCACATCCAGGACCACACAGGTACTCGGGTGGAAGCCTGTGAGAGTCGGGGGGCCCATGGCCCTCGGTACCCCAACCAGAATCTGTGCCAAGAAAATCACCTTCCAGCCTGTTTGCTCCACCTTTTGGGCCCCGCTAAGTTCTCCTCCTCCTTTACCACCTTCTCGTCTTTCATAGATTCTGCAGTATCCAGTCAGGAAAAGATGGAGATTAAAGTGTGAGGGGGTAGTTATGGCTCCGTGGGCTCTTTACAGTATGCGTTTTATTGCTCATTACAGAGGTGGCTGAGACGTGGAGATGAATGGAATGGCTTGAGGGGGTGGAGAAAGGTGAAATGGGATATAGTGTTTGTGTGTGTGTAGCTTTGTGCACATATGCAGTGTTTCCCCTACCATTGTTTCCGGGGGGCAGCCCCCCCCCCCCTGAAATAATGACAAAATGATATAATTATGCTATATATTCCACAAAAAAACAAAACAAAAACGGATGCAGTGCGTAGTGGTGCTTATGCTCCGCGGAGATCCGCTCTACAAGCGTAAAATTAGGACAGTCTTCTATTTATATTTTTTCGCGAGGTGTGTGTGTGTGTTTGCGCGGCCCTTTTACACAGAAATGGATCATAAAGTGTCAATATTTCTTTTAAAATTAAACTACCGACTACCAGGAAACGACTTATTGGCTGTGAATGAGCGGATTGGCAGTTTTTATTTCTTGTTTCCCTCGCCTGCGTCCTCCAATAACAGCTGACAGTAAACGTGACGTTTTCACAGCACTGTGCCAGCTCCAAAGAAAACTGAAAAACAGCAACAATCCCAAAGCAAAAGCTCTCCGTCTCGCCTGTGACTCACACAATCCTACACCGTGTGTGCGCAGCAGGTGTAGCCAGTTAAAACATACATTCCGCGGCACATACCCTCCGCTAACTGTCCGCATACGTTACGCGTTCAATGTAGCCAAAGTCGTGCAACCTTTCCCCTATTTTCAACTGTTACTGACTGTCACTAAATAGTTGTGTGATTTTCAAAAATGATGTGCACTAAACCACAATTGTGCTAGTGGTCACAGAGTTACATGTTTGGACACCCTCACAAATAGTTGTGTGATGTGTAAATCAATGTTGTTTTTATTTATTCAGCAACACCACCACCCGCAGCACCCCAACTCACTGTTGCTTACTATGATTGTGATTTAAATAATTTGTGTTTGAATAATCCAGGACACGGACATGCAGAGCTTGACGTACCAAATGCACTCTTTTGTCTGTTGTTTTCAGGCTACTTTGCAATAATACAATAAGGTTAAACTCATGTTTTAAGAGCAATATGAAAATATGAAACGTCACTGGCAGTTAAGTTAAATATTGTAAAATAAAGCAGAGAATAAATGTGTAAGAAGTTGCTGAGATTTTTAAACATGTTAAGGTTATTGCAATCACTCGTGCAATAGTGTGAACAAAAGAAAAAGTTGTTTAAACATCTAATAGACACCCGCGATGCCTCTACCAGAGCCTTGGGTCAAACCAGCCACTCTGGTTGAGATTAAAAAGAAAAGAAAGAGCCGATGTGGTGTTTATACATCTGTATATCTGTCCTCTTAAACTGGGACACACCAGAATAACTGACACACAGCTCACTCCTCGTTAGGGCGAGCTATTTGCTGGGTCGACGGGAGGCCAGTCAGCATTACTATGCATGTGTGTGGCAGGCACTTGCTGAGGTTCTGCTGGCTTGGACACACATGGTGTCTTGCAGAGCCTGGGCCTGCTGTATCTAGGCCAGGCAGCTGGTCATGTGGCCCCATACTGAGCACAAGTTAAACAACATGAAGTAGAAAGGTCAGAGCTTTTTTTCTCTTGCCATTGGTTCTATGTGTGCCTATGCACAAGAACCAGGACATGCTTACTGGCCTGATAATCAGGCATATAAACCTCCTGGACCCTCCTCCTGTGGGCTGCAAGGACCTCCACCTGCAGCCACACCCCTCTGCCATGTCCCCACTTTCATAGTTGAATAGCTAAAGTCTACACTCAACAGCTTTTATAGACCTGGAGACAGAAACCTATAGACCTCAGCTTTAGTAAAGAAACCAGACGAGCTGTGGGCAGCATCTTTATGTTTCTCTCCTACTGGCTTCCCCCTCAAACATAAACCCGTCCCAGTTTGTTGAGGCTTTGCTATTTTTTCTTTATACATATTTATTTCTATAAAAAAAAAAAAAAATGTTGTGCCCTTGTGTATACGCCTGATGCAAGTATGGTTTGTTTTATTTGAGCTGAGGCTGGTGCCTGGATCCCAGCCCTGTTTGTAAACTCCAAGAAACTGAGCGTGCAACACACACACACACACACACACACACACACACACACACACACACACACACACACACACACACACACACACACACACACACACACACACACACACACACACACACACACACACACACACACACACACACACAATTCTACCTGCCAGGGTTGTATAGTGCATAACTGCATGTGCATGTGCACACATATGCATACAATTGCTGTTTAACAACCAATTTGGGAGATAAAAAAAAAATCCAAGCGTGGATCAAACTCACTTGTAAATAACAAACTTTATTTAAAATCCATGTTCACGTGTACTTAAAGTGAGCTGAAGTTTGTATGTATGTTACACATAACTGATGTAAGATAAACAAAACATAATCAGGAATAAAGTGAAGTAAACATGTCAGGAAAGCATGAAACATGGAAAACGTTGGGCACATATGTTACTGAAGTCTTTCTATTTTAAAGCAGATATAGTTCTTGTCGGGTAAACCTCCAGAGATGAAGGGATGTAAACAGGACATACCCAAACACCTTTCTCAGATTGAAATTTGGCATGGCTGCTTCCTCCTAACATTTGCACCAACAAAGCAACATAACTTGCATGTGTGTGTGTGTGTGTGTGTGTGTGTGTGTGTGTGTGTGTGTGTGTGTGTGTGTGTGTGTGTGTGTGTGTGCTAGTGCATACAGGTTAGGAAACTTACCTTAAATAAATAAATCTTTTTCTTAAATCAACACTTTCTCTCTTGGATCCTGCATGTTTTACCATGAAGGTAGCTTTCTCTTATTTATTTTTAAAAGCTCGTATTGAGGCTGAAGTAATGTTATGACAGCGACTGTCTACATGTCGAAACCGTACAAACCCTTCCTTATTAAATACCCTTAAATGCCCTGTAACTCTTTGTCCTCCAAAGCAATCAGCAATCATCTGTAAATCTCTCTGTTCATCTGTGATGTCTCGTTACAATGAGACACTTCCATAAGCTGTGAGGAAATGAACAAGTGTGGGGAAGTGGACATCTCCGGGAAAACAATCAGGAAAAGCACCCATAAGTGTCCCAACAGTTTCACACAGAGTGCAGTTTTTTTCTTAAGGTGGGCTGACGAGGAAATGCGAGGCAGAAGAAGCAGCTGAATGTGTGTTTGGGGGAGTTGGGTGGAAAGAGTATGGGGTTAGCTGAGGTTGTATACACACCGGGCAATGATCTACAAAACGTCAGTCTTTAGAGTTGTTGGGCTCGGCAGCATTCATGGGACCACCTTAAGAAGATCCAGCAGCAAAACTGCAAGTGGAGGAAAAGAGAAGCAGTGAAAAAAACAGAAGTGAGTTGGATTTGTTTTCTAAGCGCAGTCACATTCTTGGCAGCACCTTAGCTTGTCCTTGCCAAAGGAGGGTGGGAAGAGGAGAATGAGAGAGGTAGAGAGAGAGAAATAGGAGATTGTTTTTCTCTTTTTTTTTTTCTTTCCCTTTTTGCTCTCTGCCCAGTGCGTTGAAAGTTAATACGTTAACATTATCTATAGATGTACTTTAATCTTTGGCTTTGGCTCACATCGCCTATAAGCAGTTTTTTTTTTTTTTTTGCGTTCCCATGTACAAAGGTCTTGTAAAAGTATACATTGCCTCATTTAGCCCCTACCATTGCACAATCCAGTCCCAGAATGTACTGCGGGTATTTCTCCCACTGCCTGTTTGTCTGTATGTATATTAGGGCTGCAACTAACGATTATTTTAATAATCGATTAATCTGTCGATTATTTTTTGATTAATCGATGAATCGGATAAAAAAAAAAAGCATTAATTTACATCAACTCAATACATACATACGTGTTGTTTTAGTTAATAGTTGTGTACATGTAAGTAACCCAAATAGCAGATACAGAGAAGACACACACAGACAGACAGACAGACAGACAGACAGACACACACACACTTATTCATTAAATTATTACCATCATTGTAGTAAGTGCAAGTTAAGTTCATTTATACACCACACACTAATATATTTGTCAACAATAACTGATATGGGACAAAGCACAGAATATATATGACAACAGATTGAAAAATTAATGGGCCAAAAAAGGCGGGTGAATAAAAACGTGTCTTTAGTCTTGCAAACTATACCACCCCTGCTTTATTACTGTTATTAACGAGCTAACGCTAGCTTGTCATGCTAGTCAGCTGGATAACGAGTCAACACCAGCACCACAAGAGCTACTGGAGGGACGTTACGTTCCTCACTTCAAAACGGAACAGAAGTAGGATTGTGTGGTGACTTTACCGTGCTGTTGAACTCCCTTCCTCCCTGTCAAGGACTCCAATGTTTACGTTTTAGGTGCTGACTCATCACCGTGGTGTGCCCGTGCCATGCCGTGTCGCTTTTCCTTATCTTGCAATTGACATGTTTTTGATTTATTTAGTGTGAAATGCCCCCACACATTGGATGACTTAGGTCGTACTGATTTCTCTGCCTCCGCCGTGTGTTTCAGAACAACGTTACGGGTCTCTCCGGTCTCTCTCCGTATTTCCTCTACCCCGCTCTTTTCTTTTTCGCTTCGCTGCGCCCGCCTCCGCGGCTCGCTCTCTGCGCTCAACTAAAAAAAATGTTTATCTCCGCGACTGAGTGGCGTAATAGTTGCGCGACACAACGAATCGATAATGAAATTCGTTGCCAACTTTTTTTTAGTAATCGAATTTTATCGATTTTATCGATTCGTTGTTGCAGCCCTAATGTATATAACCCTTTAAAAGTAAATCAAGCTTGATTTGACAGAGTTAACAGGCAGCAATTTTCAAAACGATTGATCACTAGTCATTTATCCAGCTTCTGAAATGTGTAAATGTTCTTTTTTTTCCTGCTTGATATCATCGTAATTTTTGGGTAACATTTGGGTTTATTAAGATGTCACCTTGTGCTCTGGAAACATTTTTAAGGTAAAACGAGTAAAAAAAAAAAACACATTGCTTGACTGATTAGTGATTATACTCTTTAGTTTCAGCCTTTGTATTTTCTATATGCAACCTTAAAGGATGCACAAAGGAGATGAAATGGAGATAAAAAAAGGCATAAATGCTGCGCACAAAACATCCGTTGTATTTATATCAGCCTGTAATGATGTTACTCATTTACATATTGTCTTCTGTACTGGGACAATAAAACATAAGAAGAATGAGCGACTTTGTAATGCTGGCAGGGAAGAAGGAGAGGCTGGTAGCATCGTTAGTGAGTTAGCCCTGCGAGTATGCAGATGTCGTGTGTAAATTTATGTCTTCGACTGCTCACCAGTACCAGTGCCAGGCGCCAGTCAGCTCTGCCTCGCTGTGCCACTGGCTATTACCCTTAAACTACTACTGCTGATGACAGTTGAGGTGCCTGTGAGCAAGGCAGCTGACCTCTAACTAAGCCAGTGGTTCTGCCGGTGTCGAAAACACCGTGGTGTCACTGGGCAACTCAGTTCTGTTTGTAAATCTTGCGTTGAACATCCAACTGACTTCTTTCAGACTCTTCTGTACTTGCGTTCCTGTTTCAGCGTCTTCGTCTCTCTGTCTGCCTCTGGGGCTTTGTTGCATTTGTGGATGGATTATGAGGCAATGAGCCTCTGGACACAGATGTGTAACACCCCCCTCCCCTCCTATAAAACAGCAATCACTAAAGCAAAAGAGACACAAAATGACCACAAGCAATGCATTCTGTCTCTTTGTTCTTTTGTTTGTGACCATTTTGTGTCTTTTCGTCGTTGTTTTTTTTTAGATGTAGAATTCCTTAGTTGTTTAGTGTCTCTGTAGTCATTTTGTTCCTCTCTGTGGTAGTGTTGCGTCTTTTCGTAGTCGCTTTCCGTCTTTCTTTGTAGTCGTTTTGCATTTTTGTGCAGTCGTTTGTCTACAGAACAGTCACTTTGGCTCACACAGGCTCTTTGCTTTGGTAGACCCATTAAGTTTTTTTTTTTTTAAATTTAACATTTATTTATCCATGTAAGTCGATTGAAAACAAATTCTCTTTTGCAACGAAGACCTGTCACACTCACGCAGTTGCACATTCATACCTGGAAGCTGCCCAGTACAACCACAGTCTGATCTGCTGGCCACTGAGCAGCTCCACTGGAGTGGTTGGAGGTTAAGGCCGGTTACACACTGCACGCGTCGCGCAAGCGTGTCAGCCGCGTGGCGTGTCCGTTTATATTTCGGCTCCCATGTTAACAGGTTAGAGCTTACACACTGCCGGCGTGAGACGCGTGCCTGCTAGAAATAGGACCGACGCCTATTTTTCACGCGAGACGCGAGCATGTTGGAAGCATTTCCAGGCAAAATAGAATAGGAAAATATGTTTATATGTCATTTAGACACGAATGCACATTAATAAATGACATCTTGATGATTGAAAGTCTAGGTTTTGACATCAATGTAGATATAAATGTAATACAAAATTTCAGAGAAAATATTTTCAAATATTGTCATACAGAACGAAATATTCTGTAACATATTTTGCAGTCAATACTGCCGACGTTGTCTTGCTTTAATCAAATCAGTAGGCTATATATAAATGGTAGGATAGGCTACGATAACAACATAGTGTGTGTTCTGAGTGACGGTCCAACATCAGATAGGCTATATAGGCTCTTTACAGCTAAACAAAGTTGTTATAAACAGACAGCCCACTTACCCATTTTTCAGAGTTTGAATCTGTCGGCACTATGTCCCGAGATCAGCCCTCCCTGTATCTAGCAGCGTCAGACACGCTTCTGGTGTGTATGACACAGAAAAATCCATGCAGCTGACACGCAACGCTCGCGTGACGCGTGCAGCGTGTAACCGGCCTTAAGGGCTTTGCTCAAGGGCACCTCAGTGGAGGTAATGAGGGAGGGACAAGTGCTGCTCTTTCCCCACCCAGATTTTATCCTGTCGGTCTGGGGATTGAACAGACGACCTCCCGGTCCCAAGCTCTTTGACCTTTAGGCCACCACTATCTAAAGGTAGTAATCCCTCAATTGCTGCAATGTAGCAATTTTGACATGCTGTTAATCAGGGTGCAGAAGTAACAGTGTTGCAAGTGTCAAAGAGGTTCTGCTTTCCCAGGGGTTGTGTTTTACAAGCCTTATCATCGTCATTATCATCATTAGTTCTGAACGTGACAACCTGACAGGTTGTAAGAGCCAAAGAGCGAGGCGAAGACAGCCGGAGAAGTGGTGACGCAAAATACAAAAACAGTAGACGTGGAAAGAAAATTGGTGAAAATGACAGATAACACAGTGTGATTGTTGGCGAAAGAAAAAGAGAAACCGAATAAAGCGACATAACATACAGAAATTGCGCTAGTGGGCCATGCGGCCCCGTCTACCCAGTATGTCCCATGTGTCCTTGGCTGGTGCAGACGTGTCTAAATGCACACCCAAACCCCCACACCGTACAGGCAATCAGAATAAGAAACCTACTGTTACCAGCAGAGTCAGGGTAGGACACCGTGTTCCCATTTTCAGCAGGGCAACATTGAGGGATTTAGCGTGTGTATTATATAAAGGCTTATAGATACACAGGGATACAAATGCCCTGCTCTTACACGCCAAGCGAAAGAACGTGTCAACATTTAAAGGAACTATTGTTTTACTTGTTCGACATCTATATTTGGGATACATGAGACAAACCGAGTGCCTGCTGATCATAGCATGAAAGCTCGGTGTCAAAGTAGGTGAAAGTTCAAACGGTTTGAAACCTGAGATTCATGTTGTGCTAGTTTTCTGGAGCAGTTTCCTGCTTCAGGTGGGATCAAAGCTGCTGAGTCAAGTGTTATCGCTCCCACCATAATAAATACATGGATGTATGCAGTTTCTGAGTTGGTATTCTTGTTCTTTTACCTGACAACCATAAAACCAACCAATCACCATTTGTGTATACACATTTAAGTTGAACAGTATAGTCCATGCAGACGTTTCTGTTTGTGCATACTTAAAGCCACAAGGTCACAGTTTAAAAAATGTCTGTAAAGATAGCATTTAGTCACTTTGCTGTGACCTATTAGCGCCTATTAATAATCCCCTGACAGCAATTAGCCCAGCGAGAGAACGAGCAGGGACGTAGCATGAAACATGATCTCTTTGCCTTTGACTACTACAACCCTTGGGGTACAAAAAACACTCTACCTCCATTCCATCCAAGATCAGACAGCATGCGCGCCACTTCAACAACCAGGCCCGGCCCTGTTCCATTACTTAACCACTAATTGCTGAGGCCACCCTTGGGAGTCAGGAGCACCGACCCCACGTCTGCTGTCATGGTGTGAATTTTAACAAGGGTCCTCGACAGGAGCTTAAGGGTTAAACCTCAGTAGAAGACAGTGGGTTTAACCCACTGTCTTCTACTGAGGTTATATCATATATGCTACTCTCTTATCCTGCAAAAGACACGAAAAATCCTGTTAAAGAAGTGAAGAAGTTTAACATAAAAGTATGTTTCGGTGTAATTAGAAATTGGCACATCTAAGCTGACAGGTGATCTGCTGTGCACTAGAACACGCCTGCAGCTGTAAAAAAAAAAAAAAATTAAATGTAGTAGTCTTAACAGGTGTCTTGTGGAATGGGCTGACCCCCTTAAAGTTAAAGATTCAAATAATTGGTCAAAGAGCTTTGAATCAAAATGCAGTTTCTCAGCCAAATTATCAATCTTCATTTTCTCTCAAAATTGGTGTGCAACTGTGACATTTGAATTAACTGAAATGAGAAAGAGGACGTGCAGACTAGAGGGGGGAACGGGATAATGTGAAAAAGCCAGACCGTCTGTCTGCGGAGTGTTTTTCCAGTTCTGTCGCTGCACTGAAGCTATTAGCAAATAAAGTGAACTACATAGCTGTCGTCAGGTTTTGCTAATGTGTCAATCTTTGTCTCATAGGCTGTCATTTGCATCCGTCTTGATGAACTGGTTTTAATGCTGATAAACTGCAGATAGAACGGGTGGACCGGCACATAAACATGCCTGAAGTCTCAGAGTGAATGACTAAATCATGTTTGATTTGAAAAAATACTCACTCAACCCTTCGTATAGGTGGGCTAATGCTTCATCAGTGGTTATAGAAATATTTTTAGGCCTTTTTTTTTTTACCCAGGAAAGATTCACTGAGAGCAGCACTGTTTTTTTTGTTGCTTTTTTTCAGGATGCAGTGCTCATGGTACAATCACGTCGTATGGAATGGAGGGTAGAGATGGGAAAAGGTTTCTATGTTTGCAAGTCAGCGTTCAAATAACAACTCAAGATGGTCGATTACCGCACTTTTGATCCCTCTGCATTGACCACATAACACTATGTTGATCAATGTGTGTTGAATTACCTTTAGCAACAGACATTGGCTAAAACATTTTGTTTGGTTTTTAGGCAGTTCTGCATTAATGCCCAGTTTCGTTGTTGTAATTCGACTGGGATGTTCACACATTCCGATTTTTTTCTGATACCGGGGCTAAAATTATACTTTTAAAACGGGGCCAGTGCCTAAATGGTGCCTGAAATATATATATTGGTGGAGATATATATATATATATATATATATATATATATATGAGCACAAAACGACAGTCAGAAACATTTAAGAACAACTTGTTTATTGCTAAGGCCATATGGTCAAAAATAAATGTTTTATTAATTATGTAATAATAATTTACAACAATAACTTATTTCACCAGAAAATTGCTGGTAAACGAGGCGAGGCGAGTTTCAAGTGAACATAGCGTCTGTGTTGTTTTTCCGACAACAGCACACAGTGAAATGCAGTCACACTTCACACCGTTTAGCTTTCAGCATTTAACCGTGTTTACTCCAGCTACTAGCTAACGGTAGGCTAACATTACCTGCTGCCAAGTGTAGTGTTAACTAGAGTCACATGCAGCGATGTTTCTGTTGCCTGTAACGTCCGTTTTCGGAGCATCAGAGGGCAGAGTAGGCATTTAAGTGACACCGAAATGAGGCACTGAAATCCGCGTTGCTATTCGGTCCCGTAGATACCGGTCGTTAAGGCACCGGTGCCGTATTAGCACCGGGTCTCGGTACCCAACCCTAGTAAGGAGTTAGCATGTTTGCACTTCCGGTTGAAGTCAATGGGTTTTTTTGAATGGGTTTTTGGTTTGAAGCCTGAAATAAGTCCTGTGGTTAACACAAGCTTAAGAGATTTTCACATGTTCTACAGCAGTCAGTTAATACCCCACTCTTGAATTTTGAATCTTTTACATGTCTAAAAAAAGGTTGCTAACAAGTAGCTAAATGAGACTTTTGTCTAGAATATCAAACGCCATTACACCGAACACAGAATCCCATTTACTCAGTGGTCCGCCTTTACAGCCTTGTTGTGTTTATACTTCTTTACTGTATAGAACTGTGGGCACTAGCTAGATCAGGTCACGCTAAGAGGAAATCTTCTGTAGAAGAGGTAAGCGGGCAAAATCAAATTTCAAGTTGAAAGCTTAGTGGTGTTGAGGTCATGGGACCATGGTGTCGTTCATTTATAGGCTTACGTTAGCCTATTATTTCTGGCGACTGCATTTACGCTTCTAAAAAAATTTGTCAAAAAAGTGTTCATTTGTGAAGATTATCTTGCTAAATAAAAAAATCGGAAACATATTTTCTGCAAATGTAGGGCAAAGTTAACTTCCCGGTTGGCCTACAAGATAAGTCGTCCCTGCAGCACTCTATTTAGAAACTAGCAATTACAGTACCCTAATATGACATGACAGCAATAACATTCACACTTCAAAGCTGCACAGTACAAGACTCAGATCTTTTTGCCATTGAGCAGCAAGTGCTGTTTCCACAGCCAGATTTATCTTGCTACTCTGGGAATCGAACGCCAACCTTGTGGTCGCAAGCCCACTTCTCTCACCTTTAGGCCTGCTAAGCGTTGCAAAATGTACTGATAAGGTTAAAACAGAAATTCATGGATGTGTGCGATATGTGTATAAGTGACTTGGGGAGTTTTTGGACTTGGCCCCAAAACTTCATCCCAGAACTAGGTTGGAATGTTTTTATCTGATTGAGAGAGGAGAAGTGCAGGGTGGTTTTCAAACAAAACAGTCCTTCCAAACCTTGGATCAATTATGCAGCACACATTACATCCGAGGCTACTAATATGCCAACTATATATCCTTGGAAACAAGCTAGTATTATAAAAAAAATAACTTGTGTTAATGCAGTTCTTTTGGTCCTCCTACCAAACAAAAAGCAATGAAAAGATGCCCTTCATAGATGCTCTTTATTCCCCGTTCTCTTTCTGCTAAGGGTGTCAGGACTTTAGCTCACAAACGAACAAAATAAAATTGGCTCCGCTCTCATCAACACGCATCCCAAACGTGTGAACACAACGCTTTCTTCCCGGTGTAGAAATACATTTCACACTGGCCTGCTTTGTGCTGAAGAATTCACCTCTTTTTTTTCTTCTTTTTTTTCTCTCTACTTTCTGAAGAACACAGGGACATCAATCTTTTTAGCCTGGAACAGAGGAGAAAGAGAGCAGGTCATGTTTAATTAATTCTGAACTTCTCCAGACATCAGCGTGCATTCACTAGTTATTCTTTTGATACATTATAAAGGCTGTATTTCAGAGCATGCAATTAAAGGTGAACCCTGCTCGAGGGATAATGCCAGTTTTTTCAATCCCAATTAAAATTTCTAAGATGTATGAAGGGAAGAGAATCAAGGTGCATCTGGCAGAGACATGTGAGGGGTGTGTGTGTGTGTGTATTGCTAACTTCCACTTTACTGGTGGAATACAACCTTTACAGCATGTTTGGTCCTCCTAAATGTTGAATGCTGTAAAGAAAAGGTACACAACCAACACTATGCGAGCTTATTTAAAAAAAAGAAAAGGTTCAGTTTGACTTTAATTTCGAAATGTCGGCTGCACAGCCTGACGATTCCTGGTTTTAGAGAAGAGATTAACCCTCGGGTCAATAAAGCAGTTTTTTCGCTAATATCTACATGTTTCTTCAAATGAGGTGGGACATTTGTTTATGTATTTGCTGGTACTTCAAATTAATTTCAGTTGCTTATCAAACAATAGGCCCTCTGTCCCGGTGTGATAAACAACAAATTGTTTCTGCTACAGACACAAACAACAGCACTGAGGCTAGTGCCACTTGTAGCAGCAGTCGGTGTGATAGAGAGAAGCCCTCCGATAAAGCACACTCCATTAGTGGCAAGTCTCTGGTGTTTTATTTCATTATTGTCTTCTTTACCATCAAACCACAATTAGTCCTGCTCGGGTCAGAGTGGCAGTCAACCTTTTTTCATACCAATCATGGAGTGTCACTGGTTTGTTTGTGTGTACAAGGGGTGTTGAAATCAATCATTGCATCCCGATGCGGACCTGGACGATTCTGCATCGATGCAGTGACAGACCATGATCGATTATTGCCTACTGATGTTACTTGTTGATTTTCTGGTCGCTGCTTTTTTTTGTGCCTTTTGTCTGTTGTCTGCTGTGTTCAGACTCCGCTACATTCAGGAAGTGTCCTTTTTTTAAGAGCAGATACAATAAAAAGAGGAGTTCATATATATCAAGTCTATATCCTTCACGTTCCACTTCTGAGATTGCTCCGGTGCCGCAGGAAATTCTGCCTGATGCATGTATGTCCATTTATTTCTGTTGGAATTTTAAACTCTGGTGGATTTATGAGGACTATGGATAACTGCTCCTCAGATCTCTGCAGGGTAAATCCAGACAGCTAGCTAGACTATTAATCAATTTATCTTTGCAGCTCTAATATATATAATGCAGCTGTTTATCCCATGACTGAAAATGTGTTTAACAATGGTTTGACAGAGTTCACCCTTTCACATTATCAGCTCAAATCACGTCATAAAAGTTGAGCCACATCCTCGGTGACCCCACGTCTAGCAGAAGTAGCTACGCCTCTTATCTCGACCTCTCAATGAGCCATAAATAATTACGTCATGGCTTTTATAGTTCCATTAAAAGCTTTTTAACACTGTTGTCAAGTTGGTGCAGCTCTTTGTAAATCTTAACACCAGAGTGTATTTTAAATCAGTGGGTTTTTACACTTGTAGATTAAGCGATTTTACAATGACATACAGTGTGGCACCATTTATTTAAAGACTAGAAGTAGGTGTTTAGTCAGTGCAACTAGCTTTGAATTGAAAAGTCACTGCTGCTATGAACTAATTTATAATTTTTGCTTTTCAATTACCTGTCAGTATCTCTGATATGTGTGCAGTTCCTTTTGTGACTCACAAGGATCACAGCGCAAAAACAGTGTCAGTCAATAAAGTATATTTAATCGTAGAAATATTTTACAACTGTTACATTTTATTTAAATTATTTTCTGAGATGCCATTAGCACCGCACACAAGGTTTTGTGGGTGTGAATCACCTTCTGCTATAATATGACTCGAAACAAACTCCTTTGCCTGCAGAGAACTGTTGTTTTGAATATGGCCTGTAATGTCTATATTAGCACAAGAGCAATAATATCAGTCATCTCTAAGGACATTCTCATGCTCTTTATCCCACTGTCTGGATTAGATAGAATTGAACCAGGGATTAGCGGTGGAAAGCATAATGCCTTCCTTTGACAACAGTGGAGGGAGGCAGGGGCTAATGGATCAAGACTCTTTGAGTATACAAACACACACACACACACACACATTCACACAGATCAGCTGCTCATCTTAAAGCTACTTAACCCTGAACAAGAGGTGGCATTCCGTAGAAGTTTCCCAAGAACTAGCCAGTTGTAGCAGCAGTTAAAGGTGCTAGAGTTCCCCCTCTGGCCTCCAGTTTAACTTGGTGTGTGACTCCTAGAATGTAATCTGCTGCACGTGGACATGTTTTCTCTTTCTGACCCAGTTGTCTGTATCCATATTTGGAGGTACCAGTCCGATTTATTTAAGTCAGGTTTTAATATGTGTGGTACTACTGATTAGACTGGGGTCTCAGTTCTAGGCAGAGCTCTCCATCTCAGTGACTCATGGCTTGGCAGCTTCCTCCCTAATACCCTTTTAAGGGAATCCATCACTCTTTATAATTAGGGTTGGGCAATCACACATATATATATATATATATATATATATATGAAATCGTCACAGGTCGGAGTTGAACCCTGGACCTCTGCATCGAGGCATAAACCTCTAAATATATGTGCGCCTGCTCTACCCACTGAGCCAACCCAGCCTTTGTATTAAATTTTTCAACAGACTTACTGACTCATCACAGTAATTAACACCACAGTGAAAATACACTAGATTACATACAAATTAGTCTATATCCATGACGTTCCACTTCTGGGATTGGTCCGTTGCCGCTGGAAATATGGCTGGATGTCCTGACAGCTAGCTAGACTATCTGTCCAATCTGAGTTTTCTGTTGCACAACTAAAACTACTTTTGAACGTACACATGTTGTGAAAAGCCTATTTATATGTCTGTCACAACAAAATAATTAAAACCATAAATGTATGCATTATGGTCATTCATACAAGTGAACAAAAAATACACTTTTTAGCAGCTTTATATCCTTGAGGGTGGCTTGTGTCCCAAAGTGTCCCTGAGCAAGACACTGAACCCCAAGTCCATGTCCACTGCTCCTAATACTTTAAATTGAATGCAGTAATAGAGTTTCACTACATTGTACTGTGTGTATGTGACAATTAAGAATAAAGTTTGATCCTTGTGTATTTTGTTAAAAAACAAAGCACTTGTGTTTACAACAAGCAGAACACCTGAAGGCAACACTAAACAGGCCAAACTATTTCCCAAAGCTATTTTCAGTCCTTCCAGAAAAATGCAGAGTTTTTCTGTGATTGTTGCGGGCAAAAATCCTTGATTATGCGGCACGTTTTCTTAAAAAATGCGATGGAATATGCAGGATATTTATGCAATTTTATGCGATGAAATTGCGTGAACTTGCAAAAACTGCGGTTTGATGAAAAAGAGAAAAAAAAAGTGATTCCCCCATTTCGATGATGTTCACGTCGCGTAATTACGTGACTTCATAACGTTCCCATGGCAACGGGAAAATGGCTGCTCTTGTGTGAAGTAAACGCAACATTTTTCAACTTTATGCTAAGATACATGTGACTTTTTTGCAGCGAAAATGCGGGGATTGTGAAAACATGCAAGCCCGTCATATTTTGCGTGAAAAAATCAGCAATTTGTGTGGCGTATTTGAAAAAATACGGCCCCCGCATAAATATGCGGACTTTGGCTGATTATGCATTGAATTATGCGATCGCATAATCACGTTTTTCTGGAGGGACTGTATTTTGCAGCGGTACTGGAGCTCCGTCCGGTGCTTAGCATCACCCAAGACCATTGTGATTGGTTTAAAGACATGCCAATAAACCACAGCATGTTTGCCAGACCCTCCTCTTCAACGCTGTGGAGGAAGGTCTGGCAATGCGAGACTACATACAAATGAACACACATAAAACCACATAACAAAAGGAGGGGGGGAAACAATAGGGGTTGGGGGGGTTGGGTTGCTCAGGGAATCTATGCTTTCTGCTTGGGTACAATTCTTTGTTCGAAGTAAGAGAGGAAGGGCTCCCAGATTCTAAAGAATCTTTGCTCAGAGCCCTACGTGATGTGTAGGCGGACCCATTTCCAGTGGGTCAACACCAACTTCCGTGCCAATAATGACAGGATGGCCAATGCATCACACTGCAGGCCTGTGAGAGCCAGCCTTACGGGTCATTTTCATATCGTCCAACCGTGGTTACTTGAGATCGCCGATAGGTGATCCAATCGCTAGGGGGGGGGTGGCCGCATGGCTCAGCGTCTGATAGAGCTTTGAACTAATCAAACCTTTAAGCTTTACGATACGATACGATACAACTTTACTTTCTGCAAGTGATACAGTTAAAGTTACATGAATAAAAAAAGAGTGTGGACATTTTATTCAAAATATTTAAACATAAAACAATCTTATTTAATAGCAATGTCTCCTCTATTCAAACAGCTCCCTTTTAAAAGTCTGTGTGTCTGTGCTTGGTGTGACAATATCACAGTATTACCTTTTTCCTTTAACATTATTATCTTATCTTCTATATCAGGCATATGGAGTACAGAGAGGCAGGGTGTCTGATCAATGAGAAAGAGACGGCAAACTGGTTTAAAATCCAATCATAACTTGTGATTAACAGGGTTTAGCGAGCGGACATGCCGCTCCGCCAGAAGCGTCTCTCAATTACACAATTAATTGTGAAACATGCTCGTGACATTTTCCCAGTTTGAGTGTCTTGTTTTGTCTGCCCAACAGTCCAAAACCCATAATTATTCAATTCGCTATCATAGAAGAAGAATAACACCAGCAAATATTCACATTTTTAAAGTCTGAAACAGTGAATTTTAGATAAAAAAAACAACAACATACAAATTAATTTTTTGCCGATAAACTTAATAGTTTCAGCTCTCAAGACAGTGTAATCTGACTGTGTCTTTTGTTCTCTTCCAGATTGGATCCCATTCCACTCTCCACATTCCTGGGACTGATATCCGCCTCAAGCCCCTGGCCGCAGTGCCAGTTGTAGACCTCCAACATCTTCCACACTTTGCAGCAGTTTCATAGCGAGCCCACCTCACCTCAGAAACCTCTGGAAACCCCCACCACCCCACCCCTCCCCCACCCATCCTCCCCAAAAAAAAAACTAGGGACAGGACCCTGTCATGTTTCACTGACGGAGCCCTCCCAACCGGCGAATGAAAAGTGTGCATCCGAGGGTGGGGCTTGCCTCAGTCTCTCATGATTGGCTGCTGGATGGAATTAAGGTGAATGGAAGACGTGCCCAAGGAGCAAGACCCTAACCCATCAGAGGGAGAAGAGAAACGGTGAGTTATCTGTTTTTACAGACACGCATTTGGATGTTTCCAGAGCAAATTCTCCACTTATTCAAAAGGCTTTTTTTTCTGATCGCTCAAGCCACACCAAACCTTTGCCTCAAGAGCCCTCACCTCCTGTCTTTCCTGATGTAAACACACCTCTGAAATGAAGCAAGCGTAGCTTTCTGTTATTATGTAATGGTGTTATGTATGGAGGTTTACTGAGGACATCCAAAAAAGAGAATCTTTGCTTTTGACTCTCTCTTTTATCGTCCAAAATCTTTCCCATGGTGGACCTTTTTTTTCTTTCCAGACAAGTTAAACAACGAAGCCACCTCTCTCTTCCTCACTGTCTCTCTCTTCCTCACCGCCTCTCTCTTCCTCACCGCCTCTCTCTTCCTCTCTACTAAATTGTTTTTCTGAGAACTAGGCTTCAAGCTACATCAGACCCCAACACTCCCCCTCTCCCTCTCCCCCCATACTCCTTCATTTCTTGAGAATCACAACCAGTCAGGCCAGCCCAAACACAAACAAACACTGCACTGTTTAAGCCCCCTTCTCATAAATGAAAACATAATATTAGTGGAATGGAGCCTCTCTCGTTGTGCCGCTGCAAGAGGGGCGGGGGGGGGGGCCTCTGGGTGAATGAAAGCATTATCAGTCGATATCAATCTGCTTTGGCTTTGAGAGGGGAGCTCAGTTAATGTAGAAAATCATATTATAGTTTGAAGGGACGTTAAAAAGTGAATCTCTCTTCCTGGGAAAGTTGTAATGTCAGATGTTACTTCCACAAGCGTGTCTGGACATTTAAATTATGGATCGGATGTGTACGAAGATCATGGAAGCTACGGACGGACAGACGGACAGGCAGAGAGACGGACGGATTGATTTAGAGTTGTTGAGGAAGTAAACACTGCAAGCAGCATTTTGCCAAAAGCCTATTTATATGGCTGTCGCAAAAATCTTTTTTGTCAACAAAATAATTAAAACAATAAATGTATGCATTATGGTCATTCATAAAGTCAAAAAATACACTTTTTAGCAGCTTTATTTCCTTGTGTATTTTGTTAAAAAACAAAGCACTCGTGTTTACGACAAGCAGAACACCTGAAGGCAACACTAAACAGGCCAAACTATTTTGCTCTCTCTGCGTCTCTACAATTTAACTTAAATGTTTGTAACAATAACAATATCAGGATGGGTTTATGTTATTATTACCATGTGGAGAGATTAGCTGGCTGCCTAGAGTGCAGCTCAGCTCCACTGTGTCTCCTTGCACTGTATTACAAGCTTGTGTTAAGAAAGTCAATCCGGCAGGGCCTGGAGAGATTCCTCAGCTAACATGAACACCTGTCAGGAGATTAACAGCTCTGGCACTCAGGGACAGGAACAGTTGGTGCGGTCATGGATGTAAGAGTCTGTTCACCGGCCTTTCTTTTTTTATATCTGAGATGTGTGGGTGCAAGAATTCGGTGTATCTCCGCTTGTGTTCCAACACCTGTACCGAGTGGTGGCTGCAGCGCTTTGCACCTCACGGGTAATTAAAAGCACAAAGAATTAAGCTCTCGGGACTTGAGACTGGAGCCGTTGCTGCATAGAGTTTGATGTCAGCGGTGTGTTCGGATTGAATGCGGATTGTGTTAAATCTCTGCCCCTCCTCTCTGCATGTTGTCATCCTGTTGTTTTGAACTGCTCGGGCTCTTTGAAGTGATGCTATGGTTACCAGCATGCAGCCAGGAAATACACCTGTACCAATGGATTGAAGATTGTTTGATAAGTGCTCAACCATATATTTTGCATAAATGTGAACAGATTTTCTGTCTGACAGTCAAACATTAGATACATTAACATTGTCTGGGCTGCTAAAACCAGAAAGTTTGAGGCTTTTTTGTGTCAGTTTGCTTCTCAAAGCTTCATGTTTTGTTGGCTTGATGGCTCATTATGATGCATAAATTGTTGTACAGTGTGTGTCATGCTGGATTTAGTTCAAACAGGGAACTGTAGTTGCAGCTTGCATCACTTCATGACACCACACAGATGATGCAAGGCTGCTTGCAGTGTGTTGCATTAACAGTGGCAAAGGCTTACGCCGCAGTGGTGTGTGTGTGTGTGTGTGTGTGTGTGTGTGTGTGTCTGTGTGTCTGTGTGTGTCTGTGTGTCTGTGTGTGTGGTTTTCTGTATCCAGGAATCTTTGTTGTTGATGTGCTTCAAGAGGCCGCCTGCTTTTATCCACTGCACTTATCTGAGAGCCTCCACTCAAACATATGAGACCAGATGATAAACAAAACTGAGAAAAGAGTGCAATTGTTTTTTTTTGTATTATGTATCTGGTGTCCCTTGTCTGTTTTTAATTGTCCCTTGTCTATTTTATAATTTTGTAGTTAGGGCTGCTCGATTATGGAAAAAACACATTTTTACGTTCATTTTTGAAATCAAGATTATTTAACAAAATTACTCAATGACCTTTTGGGAAGATGTTGCATTTATTGAACTTGTGAAACAGTTAAACAAATTGACAGTGAAAACATCTTAAAGTGTAAATTGAATGTTTTCTTTTTTTCATTCAGAACACAAGACAAAATAAGAGTTTAGTTGCAAAACCTACTGTGCAAAATAAGAGTTTTTCTCAATTACATTGTTTTCATGATCTATAGGATCTGAAATCGCGATCAAAATTGAATTGATTGCACAGCCCTACTTGTCATGGTGTGCCATCTTGGCCAGGTCTCACTAGAAAATGAGACTTTAATCTCAAGGGACTTCCTGTTACAATATGTCATTTTCTGCCTCTTGGGGTCTCTCAATCAAAACTATAACAAAAGACTCCGTTTGGTGAGCTCATGAAGTAGCGTGAGATCATGGGAGTCTTTACCACCATTGCCGTTATTCCAGTCAGCGTCTCCCGGTTGGAGATCCCTTCAATGTTCGGTCCCGGTGATTAGTAACAAGCAGTTTCACATTAAAAATCTGTGTTTCTCTGAGGCTGAAGGTGTGCAAGCGAAGCTGCTGCTAACAGATTGTATCTCTAGTAACTTCAGACGTTTGGTTTAAAAATCACCATGATCTAAAAAGTGTATTAGGGCTGCACAATTAATCGCAATTTTATCAAAATCGCAATGTGGACTAGTGTAATATCCAAAACGCAGAGGGGGGAGCAGTGTTTCCTCTATGTTGATTTGACATTTCTGCCCCCCACGGTATCAGAAATAGGGCTGCATTGTTAGAGTGCATGTTGGAGAATAGCGCGTCACTCGGCAGATAAAGGGAGAAAGGAAAAAGAGACGCTGTCCAGATGATAAGTCAGTTGAGATTGTGTGTGTACGTCCTTGAGAACTGTAAATCGTATAACTTATGTTGTCAGTTCATTTTAGCCTGGTCTTGCAAATTTAAATTAAGTTAACTGGTGATTATCGTTGTTTGTATTCTTCACCTGCTAGCTAAATCCACGTGGCTGTTGATTCGATAGTGATTGCTGAACGCCCTTGCTCACCTTTGTATTTTAGGTGCGTTATTTACATGCTGAAGTAGTTTCACTGCATTAAGATAATGTAATTAATAGTTGGTTTATTGTTATTTGCTACAGAATGCTTAGCCTATATGTCAAGATCAAAGTTGGCCTATATAGTAACTAAAAAAATACAGTTCAATCACAACTGAAAATATGCCTCAGTGTGTGTGAATAGAGGTGAATAAATATATTTGTTTGTGTTGCAGCGAAGTGTCTGTTCCGTTTCATTGGTGGGGGGTGTTTGGACCTGCCCCCACTGCTAAAAAAAAAAAAATCCTAAAGCAAACACTGTGGAGCAATATTTGTATGAATATGCAAAATATGTATGTCAAACCATTCTGTTGGGCACAGAAAATGGGTGCAAAAATCACACTATATACTGTATATTTGTTAATGAAAATGACTAAAATGATACAAAAATGTAGCCTAGAAATCTAGACGCACCCTAGTGGCAGCAAAATTATTTTGCAGCCAGGGGGGTCTAGGCACTCTCCGTTGACTTGCGAGCTGGAAAAACCAAACTCTGGTCAGGCCAATCACATCGTGTATAGAGTCGGTGGGCTGTCTTATGGCTGCTGCTGCTGGGAACAGCGGTCTTCTGGAAGACTTGGAGTTAAGCTTTTCTTTGAGAAAAGAACAAAGAACGGCACAGAAATCTTTCTTTAAAAAGGAAGATGTGTTCGGAGTTTTGCCGACCGGAAAGTTTAATCTATCAACTAGCTTCGCTACCTTCTTCGTTGCTCTTGTTGGTTGTAGCGCTATCTATGTCCTATTGCGTGCAGAGGGAATTTGAAAGACAGCCGTTTATCCCGCCCCTCGGATTGTGCCCTGTCAATGGTGAGTTCCCAGACCCAACATCTTGATGTGGGTCTGGCTTGTCAGGCTAACAAAAATGATCATTCCCTCCAATATCGTGAATCATATCCCAATTGCAATATCAGTCAAAATAATCATAATTAGATATTTCCCTGATAACGTGCGGCCCTAAAGTGTATTGTAAAAATGTGACTGCTGATGCTTACACAAAATATGTTGTATTTTAGCAAAATAATGAAAGCAGCTGAAATGCAGAACTGAGAACACTTTAATATCTGTTTATTTATTGCAAGTATATAGATAGATAGATAGATAGATAGATAGATAGATAGATAGATAGATAGATAGATAGATAGATAGATAGATCGATCGATCCCCAAGGGGAAATTCAAGGTACCAGTAGCTTACAGACATCACACACAACATACACATACATCATAACAGGATGATAAACTAAGAAATAACAAAAAATAAATAAATCCACATGAATAATATGGAAAATAAAAAAAAAGATACTAAATAAAAAATCCACATTAATGTACTAAGGGATGTATAAGCATGAGACACTTGCAGTGACAGGGCAATTATATTGTGCATAAGGTGGTCTGTGGTAAGGTGCTCTATGAGAGTGTGTGTCATGGTGATAGTGCAAATAAGTCCAAAAGTGCAAGGATACAGGATAAAGGGAGGGGTTGTGCATATGGGCTAATATAGCCAATAAACCGTTTAAGCAGTAAACAGTGGGCCAGTGGACACTCAGTACATAACTATTGTTATAGGAGGTAGTGGAAGTGGTGGAGAGGTAGGAGAGGCAGACAGACTGAGCAGTGAAGTCTATCTCTCCTCTTCCCTTTTGTGAAACATTGTAGAGTTGTATGGCCCTGGGGACAAATGACTTCCTCAGTCTGTCAGTTGTGCGTGGCAGTGTGCGTAGTCTTGAGCTGATCATGCTCTTCTGCCTAGTAATACCGTTATCGTGATATTCGACAACGTTATCGCATTGTGCATATTTTCCTCATATTGTGCAGTCTTATACACAACTCATGAATATATAACATAGGTCTAGTCGTTTTTAGACATTTTAATGCTGTAATGTGACATATTCTACCCTTTTAATAAAGGTTTTATATATATATATATACTGCAACGATATTGTAGGGTTGACTATTGCTGCTTTCACAAAATATTTACACAATGAGATTTTTGATAAATAATCATCAGTAATGTGGATATAATGACTAAGTGAGTAAAGGCAAATAATAGAACAGTTACAACAGTCTGGTGAGTTCAGAAAATGACATCACTTTACTGTAATGCAGCCTTTAAAACCAGGAAAAGACACAACTTACTCATATCACGATATCGATATAATATTGATATATTGCCCAGCTCTAATATGTGTGTGTGTGTGTGTGTGTGTGTGTGTGTGTGTGTGTGTGTGTGTGTGTGTGTGTGTGTGTGTGTGTGTGTGTTTTATATATATATATATATATATATATATATATATATACAGTGCCTTGCGAAAGTATTCGGCCCCCTTGAACTTTTCGACCTTTTGCCACATTTCAGGCTTCAAACATAAAGATATAAAACTGTAATTTTTTGTGAAGAATCAACAACAAGTGGGACACAATCATGAAGTGGATCAAAATGTATTGGATATTTCAAACCTTTTTAACAAATAAAAAACTGAAAAATTGGGCGTGCAAAATTATTCAGCCCCCTTAAGTTAATACTTTGTAGCGCCACCTTTTGCTGCGATTACAGCTGTAAGTCGCTTGGGGTATGTCTCTATCAGTTTTGCACATCGAGAGACTGACATTTTTGCCCATTCCTCCTTGCAAAACAGCTCGAGCTCAGTGAGGTTGGATGGAGAGCGTTTGTGAACAGCAGTTTTCAGTTCTTTCCACAGATTCTCGATTGGATTCAGGTCTGGACTTTGACTTGGCCATTCTAACACCTGGATATGTTTATTTGTGAACCATTCCATTGTAGATTTTGCTTTACGTTTTGGATCACTGTCTTGTTGGAAGACAAATCTCAGTCCCAGTCTCAGGTCTTTTGCAGATTCCATCAGGTTTTCTTCCAGAATGGTCCTGTATTTGGCTCCATCCATCTTCCCATCAATTTTAACCATCTTCCCTGTCCCTGCTGAAGAAAAGCAGGCCCAAACCATGATGCTGCCACCACCATGTTTAGTGGGGATGGTGTGTTCAAGGTGATGAGCTGTGTTGCTTTTACGCCAAACATAACGTTTTTCATTGTTGCCAAAAAGTTCGATTTTGGTTTCATCTGACCAGAGCACCTTCTTCCACGTTTGGTGTGTCTCCCAGGTGGCTTGTGGCAAACTTTAAACGAGACTTTTTATGCATATCTTTAAGAAATGGCTTTCTTCTTGCCACTCTTCCATAAAGGCCAGATTTGTGCAGTATACGACTGATTGTTGTCCTATGGACAGAGTCTCCCACCTCAGCTGTAGATCTCTGCAGTTCATCCAGAGTGATCATGGGCCTCTTGGCTGCATCTCTGATCAGTCTTCTCCTTGTATGAGCTGAAAGTTTAGAGGGACGGCCGGGTCTTCGTAGATTTGCAGTGGTCTGATACTCCTTCCATTTCAATATTATCGCTTGCACAGTGCTCCTTGGGATGTTTAAAGCTTGGGAAATCTTTTTGTATCCAAATCCGGCTTTAAACTTCTCCACAACAGTATATCGGACCTGCCTGGTGTGTTCCTTGTTCTTCATGATGCTCTCTGCGCTTTAAATGGACCTCTGAGACTATCACAGAGCAGGTGCATTTATACGGAGACTTGATTACACACAGGTGGATTCTATTTATCATCATTAGTCATTTAGGTCAACATTGGATCATTCAGAGATCCTCACTGAACTTCTGGAGAGAGTTTGCTGCACTGAAAGTAAAGGGGCTGAATAATTTTGCACGCCCAATTTTTCAGTTTTTTATTTGTTAAAAAAGTTTGAAGTATCCAATAAATTTCGTTTCACTTCATGATTGTGTCCCACTTTTTGTTGATTCTTCACAAAAAATTACAGTTTTATATCTTTATGTTTGAAGCCTGAAATGTGGCAAAAGGTCGAAAAGTTCAAGGGGGCCGAATACTTTCGCAAGGCACTGTATATATATATATATAATTTAACCAACAATTAACTGCATATTATAAATTTTTCTCAGGCAACAATGATTCTGATTCAATTACTGAGCCGATAAGATGGAATTGTTGAAGGTAATTCAGCTGTAGCATTACATTAGTACTTTACATAGTGTTCCCGCTTCCTTTCGGGTATCTGTGCTCATCAGAATGTTTTATTCACCGCAGGTACGACCTGTTTCGCTCAGCTGTTGTGTGAGATGGGTGGTAATAACTCTGCAGCATGATCTGTGAATACACTCAAACCTGTTTGTGCAGACAAAGGGAGGAATATCTGTCTACCGAACGTACACTCACACATGTAGAGAGAAATAGGAACTATCTCCTATCAAAAGAAAACATTTGCATCTTGACACACTGGGAGAAAGTGTGATCCTTTTTCACATAATGCATTTAAAATGTTTTTTTACCTCCTGTGACATAAAAGTCAGGTCTCCCTGTGTTATCCTCCTCACTGCCTTTAATGTCGGCCACAGCCCCCTAGTCTCTCTCATGTTCAGAATCTTCCCTTTTGACAAGTGTTTTTCTGCCCCGAGACAGGAGGAAGTCCTGTCGTGCGCGGGTCAGAGGCATTGTTATTTGTACTCTGAGAGCTACTGTACTGGACGTACCTGTATCTTTTGTCAAAGGATTAAGGTCTTTTGTTTGGTTAATAACTATGTTCTGTATGCAGTATATGGGCGTGTACATGAAGTACTGTATGTGTTAGGTGTATACATACAGTAGATCTACTGGGGGTAACACAATAGCACACCTGTTGTGTCGATTGAAATCTGTGGAGTATTAGATTTCAATGCGTATGTTGCGAGGTGTGTCTTATATTTGAAAATGTAATATTTTTGGCGATGGAACTGTTACTGAAAGATAACCTCATCTTCACCTGCGTCAGATCACTGCAACCTTAGTTATCATGGAGATCCACTGTGGTTAAGTGTGTAAACCAAAATTCAACTGGCAATTTTCACCAATTTGAGAGCGAAAAGCAGCAGGTGTGTGTGTGTGCGTGTGTGTGTCCGTCTGCGTACGACTCTGAATCTCAACAGGACTCTTAACAGCCGAGACCACAATTACAGAAAACTGTTAGTTTTAAAGGTTACAAAATGAGAAAGAACAACGGATTTCTGATCGTTGAAAGGGTGGGCACACCTGCACTAATGTTGCATTAGCACAAAAGAATTTGAGCTTTTGAGATTTAATGTGGATAATAAGTGTGAATGGATAATACTGGTGATTTCACATGGCTGCATGAATTACTGCTCCAGTATATTGGGTTTTCCATTTAAAATGATGGTAGCTACTATCATTAAATGTCATTGTGCAAAAGAACAAGCTGGAAAAATGCATCAGTGCAGTGTGATCAGTGTTTTGTTTGTGATTTTGTTCACTGCTAAAAAAAAAAAAAAGTGCAAATGCAACGACCTATAAATCGAAATATGCAAATAAGCTGCCATAGATAGAGATGCAGCTGCTGCAGACGAGTGAAAGTTCATCTACACAGCATTGTTTTGCATCACCACACCAAGCAGCATAGTCTACCCGGTGGATTTAAGGGCAGGTATTCCTGCTAACTTGGGACTTATTTTTATCAAATACAATTAAAGTCTACAATTTAAAAGTCAAGTTCAATATGAAAGATTCATGTCATTTCTTTTTTCAAAATGACCGATATATTTTCATATTTTTTTATTGAACAGAGTGGTTAACTTACAATCCAAATGCAGTAACATAGAATAAGGAACAGTGTTCCCAAACAAATCTCCTATTACAGAGTCCCATCCCCTGTCCCTCCATCCAACCCCTCACATCCCCCCATGAACCTAGTAGCCAGAAGTACAAAGTTGAAAAATAATTGAAATTGGCAAAAACAAGCACACAAAATAATAATTATAAAAATATAGACATACACAAAGAAAGGGGGGGGAAAGGACTGATTCATGTCTAGGAAAAGGTTAGTGGTTGGATGCAGCGCCAGATTGCTGGGGTTCATTAAAAATGACCGATATTTTTGTTTAAGATGTGCACGTTTGTACATTAAACATTTGGAAAATGAATCCTATTTTTGGGTTTTTCAAAATATATATAAATGATTTAATTCAGTTATAGAGATTTGTTTTTAATGAATCACTTAACAGTAACTATGCATACCATTTGGGAATATTTTAGAAAAATATAGAATAAAATTTAAAGAAGCAAAATACACACAAACTGATTGATGTCACCTCATTGGAGCTAAATACAGGCTATTTAGCCATGAAGTCTGTATAGTTTCATTGTACCGGATGTATTTTGAGGATTTAGCTCAATGTTCAATATTGAAGGTTATGTGTGGGTTGCTGTAAACTTATGTGTATTTAGACAGAGGGAGTTGTCTTGCTTTCACTTAGTGGCATGCTGCAGTAATATCCCCTTCTTGCTTAGCCTGTAATTTAGACAGTGGCAGGATACATAAGGGAACAAAGTGTCCCATTAGTGCAGCATGTATAGGACGGGACGGACCCAGCTGTAGGCCTGTAGCATGCATGCTAAACAAAAGGCGACTGTGGCGCTAAAAACATAGGACAGGGATCCTCATTCAGACGCTGTTATGGATATAATTCTCTGGACTATTCCGAGTATCTCTGTATTGTTCTGTCTGTTTAAAGAGCATGAGCTCAGAGCAGGTGCCTCTCAGTCTTCTTCACTTAAAGGGTCAGTTCACCCAAAAATAGTTGTATCTAGCTATGCAGATAGTTTGGGTTTTATTTGCCGAGGTTTTGAAGTCTGTGAGATTTCTGGCACCACCCAAATATAATGGAGGTGATTGCAATGAAAATGAAATTAAAAAAATTCAATAGCAGCATATTTTTTAGAGAACCTAGAGGCTATTTCTTTCAGGACATTGTAGCCAGGGAATTGTTAATGGAGAGCCACATGTACAATACTGTTACATTTCATTATTTGCCATTCAGAACCATAATACATAAAACCCCAAACAATGTGAATTGCTAGACACTACTAGAGGTATCTGTTTTGTCTTGGACTTTTTGTAAATTGGGTGAATTTACCTTTCAACGTATAAGGCTGGCAATATTTCATATTTGTCTTATTGTCAACAAATTCCATGAAAAGAGCAAACAAGTTATGTCTGTGTATCTTCATCCTCTTCCTCTGTGCCATAGAGCTCCATTGCTGTCCAAAGACTATTAAAAACTCATGAGTGAGCCACACTGTTGCACTGGGTGACATGTTTGACTTAATCCCAAACACACCGTCCGGCTGCCACAAATACTCACTAGAGCACCAAATGTAGATTAATCCGCCACTGAAAATAGTCCCCAACAAATGCACTATTTCCTCTCGTTTGTTTGCTAAAAACTTCAGTGAGCCACTGTTTTTGGAAATTACTGAGCCCTTTTTTTTTTTTTTTTTTTTTTTTAGAATCTATATATTTGTGACCTGAATTTCCCCAGTGTGGGATCACTAAATTTGATCTGATCTTATTGTTTTATTAAGGTCTCCAGCAGGAACCAATGAGTTTGGGACTGAGTGCCACAGACCGGTTAGGCAAGATAGAGTATTTAGAGACAGACTAAACAAATTGTTGGTTTTGATCTTTTGGTGGGATTTGTTGACAACAACAAACATGTAAAATAACAACTATGTTATCCTTTAGGTGTGCCAACATGAGGGGAATTATCTTTAATGACAGATACTTCATTGACTGGTGTTGATCGCTGATTTGCTCATGCGCGCTGCTTTTGCCTTAATGAAACCGGCACCTGTCCTAAAATAGTCGAGTCTCATGAGAGTGCTCAGTTACCTGACAGCACAGCAATTACATGTTGGATGCACTCCACAGTCACAGGTGTAGAAGCTGGCTGTCCTCCAATCAGGGTAGACTGGGTGGTACTAGCAGCAGAGCAAGAAAGTCCCACAGATTAGAGGAAGAGGGAGGGAGAGGCAGAGTGTATTTATGTCGTTCGGCAGGCTAAACATAGCACAACTGGGTAGAGACGTCAGGGAGTAAGAGAGTGAGAAAGACAGCTAGACAGAAGTCTACGTATGAGAGCTGTGTTACAGCTAGTTACTTACATCTGCCACTTCAACTAGCACTTTTCCTCTGCCATGCATATTTTACAGTCCCACTGCATCGTCAGGTCAGCACTGTAAGTCTTTTTCGTCACATCTTTTTGGCTCATGTTGTTCTGTATTCTGAATTTTGTTTTAGGCTGTTTGTTGGTACAGCATGTGTACATATTCTGAACAGGTATCGGGCCATATGAATCATATTGTTGCTAATAAATGTCAACGTTAAGTTAACATTGAGTGTCATTGTGTGCGTGTGCGTACGTGCGTGCGTGCGTGCGTGCGCGCATGCGCGTGTGTGCCGGAGAAGCCAGAGGGGGAAAAGTACAGTATGTGTGGGGTTGGCTCAGGTTGCCGAGAGTGCACACAGTGTGCTGGGCTACTCAGCGTTGTGTTGCAATCCCTATCCCGTCAGATTTTGAAAGCTGAAATTTGAAAAGCGATCTGTGGTATGCCTGCACTGCACAGGGGCATCTTGCCCCAACCTGCAGAACCTTGCATTCCTTGAAAAAAAAATTCACATCTGATTTATGTTTTCATTCATGAACAGGCGTACTTGTATTCGTCGCGCATGTGGCCTCATGTTCACCGGCTGTGTGATATCATTTCAAATCCTGTCAGGCTGGCAGCTTTTTTGCATAAACACCCAAATTAGTGTTTCTTTCTGTTCGGTTTGCTCAAATGCTTGTTTAGAGTTGTGCTTCAAACCATCATGTTAAACAAGAAGTTAATTATTTTTCACACTAAAGCGTATTGGTGCTGCTCTGTAGTCATGTTTTTGTTTTCTTTGCTTGCTTCTTAGGGCCACTTGACACTGTTTTTCTCCTCTTTCCACTGAGAGCTCTTAGAGCGGTGTAAAGCACTAACCAAGAGTGCTAAGCTCCTCTTTTAGCTGCAAGGACTGCTAATATTTTCATTAGTGCTATTTTGGGATTCATCAGATCTTAATAGTGGGTTAGAGCTGGAACCTATTCAGAGAGCCGTGATTTGTGTTATCATTTCATTATTGTACCATTGCTGTGCTAATTCTCTGGCTGTTATTATGTGTTAATCATGTGTCAAATGTGTGCTGTGAAAACAGTGCACAGCTCAACTGAGGGAAAACAAAGTTTAATATTTGGCAGGTTGTGACCTATACACTTACATAGGTGTTTTTTTTTGTAAACGCAGCTTTTTCTGTGCGTTTTGGCCTTTCGTCTGTTCGTTGGGAGTTTTGGATTTGTAATGTCACAGTGTGTGTCGTTACCTCCTTTGTGAGGCGTCACAAAAAAAGGCGACATTTTGTGCAATGGCGGACGTGGCCAAAACAGCGCTGGTTACTCGTCCACTAAATTGCGGAACAGAGGCGTCCGAATGCACTACGTAGCGATCGCTGCGCCCTTGCAGCCAGGTAGCCTTCCAGCGATTGCTTTTTTTCAGGCCTCTGATTGGCCTACATCATCTTTTTTGTATGATTGGCCAACATTGCGTTTGGATTATATTCCTGCCTGCTCTTGACAGTGCTTCAAAGTGTTTTTGCATTTTCATGTGGTTGAACAATATTTTTAAATGGTGCTTGTGTGTAAGGTTTTTTTTTTTTTTTAGATCAAAAGGAGGGGAAAACACAGTTTTCAAAAATACCCATGTAAGTGTGGTCTATAGGCCTGTGGTTATGAGTGACCTGTTGTTGGGATGCAAGATCTCAGTACAGAGATGCAGAGAAGGCATAGTTGTCGTAGGAGTGACACAGAGACATGAATCAAGAGTATCTGTTTATATCCACTCTGCCTATGTTTCAATCTTCAACATGCTGTCACATGGGAAGACTGAACTGTCAAATAGTTGTCAATGTGACGCTTGTCCCCTCCAGCAGCTGTAGGGTTTGATGTGGAAGCCAATTGGCAGAGGGAGAGATATTTACCTTTGAGTGGCAGTTAGTAAAAAAAAAAACGCACATTGTGTTTCTGCTGCTTTGACAGCTTTTTATTCTGTTTTCTCAGCACACTGACATTAAACGTTGTCCACAAATTGAATGAAAAGCATCGGCCATGTTCATAGAGTTCTCAGATCTCTTAACTCGTTAGATTGTGACATTCGCACCCTTGCAACCATTGCTGTGGTTGAATGCAAATAAGTGTTGCTTCACAGGCAAGCGTACTGACACCTTTAGCTTTTGGAGTCATGTCAGAAGTCCTCCATTCTCTTCCCACATGCCACCATGACAGGAACATTAAATCCTTTAGTTTCTAATAAGATACTACACGCACAATCGCGATAAATCAAGCGTTACCTCACTAGGCTGTTTAGAAGCTTCATTTAATGCCCTGCTAAGCTATCTGATGTATTCTGAAAAGGGCAAAGGAAACCATAAGTGAAAACAAGACAGTGCTATAATTGAAGCCAAGGTAAAATGTGAAGGGCAGTTTGAGTTGACATTTAAGCTCAATTACAGCAACTCCTGAACTTAACAGGCTATTATATTGTTATGTTTTTCTAGGGGCAAACATTGTTTGCTGGTGTGAAACATAAAAACATGCTGGCTTAAGAGTAGAATAATAGGACTGCACGATCTGAGTTTTCGTTATCCGGTAATTATGAGGACCGAAAATTCTAATTGTCTCCCTCTGCACAATTTGAATTGTGTTAAAGTAGGTTACATTGATTTGTATATCTTTTGTTCCATTAACAACAACTGTAATGATGTCAAAAACATTGAACAATCATCTTTATACATTTACAAATCACTGTAGACTGTAGCATATGCGATAAAGTAAAAACTAGATGTCGCGTTCTCGCTCTGATTGAATGCAGAAGACTCCAGTAGATTTACAACAAACGGCGACAAGCAAGCGGGAAAGCCCTGGCGAAACAGGGAAATAATGTGAATTACTTTATAAAACCAAGCAGCGGCTGGGCTAACGTAAAAGAAGCCAAGAAATTGTCAGCGAGGACGAGTCGGCACCAGCTACAGCACCTCTCTTTAAAGGTGCACTATGAGTTCCTGCATGGTTTCGCCGCAATTTAATTTTTGTCTCAAATCCTAGGCATCTCTCCTTTTTCCTCCAGTTACATTTGAAAGTGCAGTTTTCTACTGATATTATCTGAGCCTTTCACAATGTGTCTATTGCGCCAGTTGATATCGCGATAACAATAAAAAAACAATATATTGCGCAGCCCTAGAGAGTAATGTAGAAGCAATTAAATATTGTCTATAAGACCGTTTGATTCACATTAAATCTCTACATTATAAAGCATGAAAACAAGAATATGTTTTCATGCACTGAGTGACTTGAAACCCATGTTTTTCCATCACTGAATCCCAGGTCCACAGTACGTATTAGAAAGTAACCAATTAGAAAATAACCAGAGATGCTGGTATGCATACTTAATTCACAGTGAGTTATCCCGCCATGCAAAGTACAGCGGAAACAAAATAACTGCACCAAGAATGTTCAAACTAGTACTTAAACCTTTGCTTTCTCTTTTTTGTCCCAAAGTTGATTCAAATGTAGCTTTCTAGAGTTGTAACTGATACCTCTTTGTACAAAATGGCAAGGAATGGTGTGACAGCAGACAACAGCCAAACACCTGTTGCCGAGCGTGAACTTGGAAGCAATATCTCAATTGGGAGGAAGATTTTAGACTTATTTTTATATCACCATGTGGGTTCACAATGTGGATACATTGACTAAGTGGGTAAAGGAAAAAAAACCTAAAACAGCTAGTAAGTCTGGTAAGTTCAGAAAATTACATCACTTTACTGTAATGCAGCCTTTAAAACCAGGAAAAATCAACACTTGATACACAATATCCAAAATTTAAGACGATATCTAGCCTCATATATCGATGTCGGAATAATATAGATATAAATATTGCCCAGCCCTAACTAAATGCCTCAGTAATATAGTCAGTACCTTATTAATATATAAAGTACAGGCCAAAAGTTTGGACACACCTTCTCATTCAATGCATTTCCTTTATTTTCATGACTATTTACATTGTAGATTCTCACTGAAGGCATCAAAACTATGAATGAACACATATGGAATTATGTACTTAACAAAAAAGTGTGAAATAACTGTAAACATGTCTTATATTTTAGATTCTTCAAAGTAGCCACCCTTTGCTTTTTTTGATAACTCTGCAAACCCTTGGTGTTCTCTCAATGAGATTCATGAGGTAGTCACCTGAAATGGTTTTACCTTCACAGGTGTGCCTTGTCAGGGTTAATTAGTGGAATTTTTTCCCTTATTAATAAAAAAAGCAAAGGGTGGCTACTTTGAAGAATCTAAAATATAAGACATAACATTCAGTTATTTCACACTTTTTTGTTAAGTACATAATTCCATATGTGTTCATTCATAGTTTTGATGCCTTCAGTGAGAATCTACATAAATAGTCATGAAAATAAAAAGGAAACGCATTGAATGAGAAGGTGTGTCCAAACTTTTGGCCTGTACTGTATACAAATCACAAAGGGATTTATAATCTGTACAACATATGACACCAGACCTTTGATTCAGATAGGGAAAAACTTTAAACGGTACAAAAGCTCTTAAAAAAATCAGAAATAGCAACACAGGACGTACCATTCCTCCAGATCATAAATAACATACTGTACTACAATTCCTTCCCAGAGCAAATGTAACCTGCAGGCCTGTGTGTTGCATCTTTACAGAGTGGAATTTGTATTAATGGTGCTAATGGAGTCCTGCTCCATCTCCTGGAGGGAGTATTAAAGAGCCGCGGTGTGGGAGGAGAGCTGGAGGCTACTGGGAGTGTCTGAGAGCAGAGAGCTGGACTCTTGAGATTCAGAACACATCAAGCATTGATGAGGAGCACTCACTGACTGACTGACTGACTGACTGACTCTCTCTCTCTCTCTACCATACTCTCTTTTCAGACATGTTTTTTTTCCTCCTCCCTTCTACTTAGCTCTCTCCCTTCTCCATCTGCGCACTTTCATAACCCTTCAGATCCGCCAGTTCCTATCAGTGCTTTACATGCCTTTCACATGTGTCAGTGTGGTTTGAGGTGTGTTTCTGAGTGTACCTGCTTGTTGAGCATGTTGCTGATGCATAATAGAGTTGCTGTCTTTGTGTTGCGTCTGTTAATGCGAGGCTTTCCCATGTGTATCCTAATAATTAGGCTGGTTTTGGGGGTTTAATTGTATCGGATTCAGATTCAGAGCACCCTCAAGAACTTTTTCTGCCAAATACCTCCCTATGTCCCTATGACTAAACCTTTACTTGTCGGTCTAGACACAGCTCTTTTACTCTTTAATTTAATTTGAGTACCAGATGGTTACCTGTTTGGGATTAGGGTTGCACAATGTATCAATATCAATCGTCATTGCATTGTTGGTCAAAGGTCGTGACAGGGCCGTGTTGGACAGCTAGGAGTTCTTTGCCACCATGGCAGCTAGAAGGCTGCGACATATCGCGAAAGACACTCTGAGATATTTTATCAGTAGAAAAAAAAAACTACACTTTAAAATTTCAATTCAATGTTAATTTGTTTAATAAAAGAATGTTTATTTTTTATGTGACCGTCTGTTTTTCTTGTATCACTTGTGGTTCCTTAGATTGTCTCACATTTAAAATAAAATCTTAAAAAAATAAAAGAATGTTGGAAAGGATTTCCATTCATTTGTTTTAATTTCAACATGTTGTGTTAGAATGCAGAATACTGAAAGCAGCAGAACCGAGTACACTTTAATATCTGTATATTTATCGCAAGTAATATGGTTATTGCAATATTCAACAGCATTATATTTTCCTCATATCGCGCAGCCCTAATTGGGACACAGGATAATGTAATGCCAGAAGAGAGAAATACAAAAGTTTCTAGAAAGGGTCCTTTTTTCATAAAGTTCGGTTTATTGTTGTGTGTTCTAATTCTGTCCTCAACCTCCTTTACATGTGGTATTAACATATATACATTGGTATAACATTTGATCCTTACCTACCCGCAAAAAAAAAAAAGTTCTCTAATCACGAGCCTTTGTATTTCCACCTGGGGGTTAATGAGCATTCTCGTTAGCTCGATGGTGCAGCTGACGGACTTGTCAACAAACGTGACGTGTCCCCTGCAAGGGAAGCAATGCTGTCCTGCTTACTTGTTCTGTGCTTTGCAGTTTCAGATAGCAGGAAAGGGTGGAATTAGGTGACTTGTTGAGCAAATGTCTTCCTTCATATGTAGCCAAACTGGACAGATGGCTTTTCTGGCTGATCCAGTTTAGATCAGCTTGCAATGTGTTTTATGTGCGTCTTTTTATTCAGATACATAAAGGTTGAATATATATTTACATGCATTTTTACTTGTTTTTCTATTTCTGTTTTTCTCTCAGGTGGCTCAATGGCCCGAAAAGGAAGAGGAAGAACAGCCAATGTTCGTTGAAGAGTATGACTGGTGAGTAACTGATGGGTGGTGTTTTGATAATGGGGAGAGGGGGGGTGGGTGAGGAGAGAGAGAGAGAGAGAGACTTTCTAAAGCAGCGCTGCAGTGGCAGCTGTAGCAAACAAACCTCCACTTTCGTACCTGAAGTGTGAATGAAGTCTGAATTTTTTTCTTTTGTCTCTTTAGAAACACACCTCTCCTTTTTAGAGAATAAAAGCTCTCCAAATGCAGGGAACCTTTCATTTAGAAAAGCTATATTTTGATTCATTTTTGTATTCTTAGAAACTTTTTATCAAAGGAATATTTTAGCTGTCAGTCTCACCACAGTGAATGCATGCAGTTGAGTGACTGCACAGAAGCTAGTGGTCCAAAGAGAAAAAGTAAAACAAATCTTGGCATCTGTCATCAATAAACGAAAGCCTTGTGCTCTGTCTGCTTTCTTGTTGGACGCAGCACGTTGTCTGAGTGACAGCTCCAAATCCCCCGAGCTGAAAGAAGCGAGTAAAGAAGGTAAGAGAGAGTGATGGGGACGGAGGTAGGGTGGGAGGAGCACCAACATAAAAATCTACAGGATGGTTGATTTGGCATTCATAAAATATACTGTATATCTCCCAAGGCCGCTCCCCTCCACAGTGAACTCGCTTATTGCCTGCCTCTCTGCATCACTGCTGGAATCTTGTACCACATTCTACCTGCCACGGTTCATTTCAACTGGGAGAGTATGACAACATGTCAGCCTGGTTGTATGGGATTGAATTACAGACACTGTAATGATGTCACCTTTTTCCTGCGGTAGAGTGGGCCCTCAGCCAGACTTTGGATGCTTCAACAGGCTTCCAGGACACTAAAGAGTCTAACGTGCATTGATGTTGGTCAGGGTTTCGACCACATTCACAGCTCATAATCTGGATTAAGTAAAGAGGCATATCCCTGTCAAATCACTAAAGAGGTATATTACATGTGAAATAAAAAAAAAATGCAGTTTACTCTGAGATGACTAGATCGATTCTAGTGTTGAAATGATTAGTGAATGAATTAGTGGACGGACAGAAGATTATTCGACAAATTTAAAAGCTACACTCGCAGTGAGTGACACACCCACAGAGAATTATCAGCTGACTCTGCAGTTCCACTGAGCGTTTTAGCATCTTTAAGCTCGTCGTTTTAGTTTCACAGTTCTGGTTCACGGTCACTGCTGCTGGTGCGTCTTTCGTCCTCAGAGGTTAAAGTAATCGAAGAAAAATATTTGAAATGTGAGTGCCAGTCAGGAAAGGGACAGTAAACACAGCAGTAGTGGCCGCACTAGATTCTGTACAACAGCTGTGTTTTCAAATCCAGCTTCGGTGTACAGTTTTGTGTGCCCTGATTTCGTCAGTGTTTACAGTGTCGAATGTCACCTCACTGTGCTGTTAACATGCAAGGACCTCGGAGCAACAGTCCTGAGACTCCTTCAGGGACCTGATACCACGCGGATTCACACGCTTTGGTCAAACCAAATGGCAGATGTTGTGTCGTAAAACTTTTGAAGACAAAATATTTTCTTGACTCAGCCACGCCAGCAAAAATCTCCTTCCCTTTCCTTGGTTTTTGTTGGTGGAGGTATTGCAGGGCCCGTCATGTGAATGGCAGTTAGCCAGAGCCACAGAGCTGCAGCGGTATTGATTTTGGGCTTGGCTTCCAAACACAGTTCTCAGCAGACTGGCTCAGGGATCCGGCTGCTGCTGCTCGCCCTGCCAACACACTGAAGCTGACACTTTTCCTATATGATCGTTCTCTGATGTCCTCGTTATCTTTCCTTTGGCCTGTTCCTCTTCTCCTTCCTCTTTTCCACCTATTCTCCTCCTGCGTCCTCCCCCACGTGTATTAATTTCTTGTTTTCTTTTGGCCTCAGTGTTTTTCTTTTTCCCTCTCTCAAGGATGGGGTGTCTTTCTATTCCACTACTTTTTATTAGCAAATACGCTTTTCCCTCCATATTTCACAGACGTTTTCACTTGATTCTTTTTTTTCTCTCCACCTTGATTCCTTTTATTCTCTCCGTCTAAATTCATATTTTGATTCCTAATGGGTTTTCCTAATCAAAGGAAAGAGCCCAAGAGCTTTTCAATGATATATGTATATCTAAATCATTTTGGCCCAAATGTCACTTCTGCCCCTTTGGCACTCACTGCTGTTTTTCCCTCATTTTTCTCTCTTTCCCACCATCCTCTTCTTGCCCTCCCTCTTCTCCTCTAAAATCTGTTACAAAGCCAAAAGGCAGAGCCCAACTGACACTGCCAGTCACAGTACTCACCACGCCTCGGGAAACACACACACACACACACACACACACACACTCTAGCATATATGTCATGAGAACGTCAGGCACATATATGTACAGAATGCACAAAACTCTGCCGTGTGTGTGTGTGTGTGTGTGTGTGTGTGTGTGTGTGTGTGTGTGTGTGTGTGTGTGTGTGTGTGTGTGTGTGTGTGTGTGTGTGTGTGTGTGTGTGTTAAGTCGTGCCTTGCAGTGTACCATCTCCTCCCCCTCCCAGTTTCTTAGCTATACTGGAAATCTGCTATTTCCTGTGTCTCTGTGCTCGCTGCCTCTGTTTAACTGGTCTTGTAGGCAGTCATTTGAAAAAGAACAAACTTTCCTCTTTCCTAGTTTAAAGTAAAGGCTGCAGTGGGAGGAAGACGAGTACAGAGAGGGAACAATTCAAATACTCTATACCAACATATAGACCAGTCTACACTGAAGGGAAAACCACATTCTAATAAAGACCCAATCTGTAATGATCACGTTGATTTGATGTATGTTTATATATGTAACTGAAGAGGATGTGTGTGTCATAATTTAAAACAAAGAGCTGACTTAAGCTATAGTTTACAAACACTGCTTATATTATAAACCTTTTACGCCAGCAGAACACATGAAAGATTTTTAGGATACTTGGGTATTTTTCAACCTGGACCCTATTTTCCATGTTTTTGTGTCTAAGTGACTAATGGGGACGACAATTTTTGGAATTGGTCCAGTATTGAGCGAGATCGCTGCAGTCGGCAGAGGCGAAACAAGCTACAATGTAAGTTAATAGGGCAATTGTCCAGCTTGTATTTACCTTCACAAAAGTGCTCGTTTTGCCGCTGACAGACTCAGATTATTATTCTAAGTGTCTGACAACATTATGGAAAGGATTTCTAAGGAGGTCAACCTTTCTGTTAAAGGGTAAGATCCTTTTTTTTAAACATCGGTGAAATTGCATTCGCTAAACCAACCAGACTCCATGTAAATAAACAGTAATTTTAGCATCGTAAAAAAACACTTCATTCAAAGTCAACAGAAACTAAATAAAATAATGAAAAGCCGTTTTGGGTCGTCTTTCCACTTATCCAACCATCACAACTCTAGTTTTGATTGAAATAAACACATAGGTTATCGATTAACATGTGAAAATATGTTTGCTCTATACACGCTAAAAGTATTGCTTTTTTAATGGAGTCTGGTGGGTTTAGAGCTAGCTACTTCAGAGCTGTTTCTGGTTAAACAGAAAGGTCTTAAAGAGATTTTTAAAGGTCTATCTCTGAAGGGATCCTTTCCATAATGTTGTCAGACACTAAGAATATTAATCTGAGCCTGTCAGTGGCAAAACAAGCACTTTTGTGAAGGGGACACAAGCTGGACAATTGTTTGCCGACTGCAGCGATCTCGCTTAATACTGGACCAGTTTCAAAGATTGTTGTTCCCATCAGTCACTTAGACACAAAAACATATGAAAATAGGTTTTAAAAAATGGTGTTTACCCTTTAAAAATAAGGTGGATGTTCTTAAAGGGATAATTTGGATTTTTTTTAAAGTGGGGTTGTATCAGGTTCTTATTGTCAGTGTATTTCACTTGTAGTAGATGGCGGTTGGCAAGAGGCAGCAGTAGCCCAGCAACACCTGTGTTCTGCGAGGTAAAATTACTGTTTTTGTGAAAGGAATCTGGTGGCTTTGAAGAGTGCATAGATAAAGGCTGCAGTTCCCCGTTGTGTCTTTATTTTTTAGCTACTGCCCCCATCCACAGCAGAACATTGCTTAGCTTCCGTGTCGGTACTCCTGTCTGCTTCTCCAAACTGGGGGGCATGCCGACCACCATCTACTGTAGCTAATACGCTTACTGTGGATGAGTACCTCATACAACCTCACTTCAAAACATGTAATATATTCCTTTAACCCTTGTGATGTCTTCCCGTCAACCGTCCAACGTTTTTGACGCCTTTTTTTCACAGTTTGTTTTTGCTTTTTCCAACATTTTAAATTGTTAAATTTTTCTTCTACACATTTTCAGCACTTATTTCTACGTCCCATATTTTATGATATAAAACAAAAATTGAAAACGGGTCAATTTGACCCGAAGTCAACACAAGGGTTAAGTAGTTGTAGTGTGATACTGATGGGATACAAATGTTGTGCATTGGTGTGTAGAACATCTTCAATGAAAATTAAAAAAATAACATATTATTCAGTGTAATGTTGTCTTTGCCCTTGGTTCTCTCTCTCTCAGGGTACATCCCCAGCTACCTCGAAAAGGATGAGCCATGTGTGGTGTGTGGCGACAAGGCCACAGGTTACCACTACCGCTGCATTACCTGCGAGGGTTGCAAGGTACACACACACACACACAAAATCCCAGAGTTTCAGACACAGCAGGTTCATAACCGACATATTGTATCTGCCAGAAAACCTGATGTGAGGCCTCTGAGGTCATCTGCTTCTACACACAGTCACATATTTGACACACAGTCATGCGCAGACACACACACACACACACACACACACACACACACACACACACACACACACACACACAAAAACACACACTGAAGCACTCACTTCAAAGTAAGCACACACCAAAGGTCAAAGACAAATTGTGTACAGCCACAGAAAGATGATATATCAACATATTTGTCACTCTGTCACGTCAGTGCTCAGCTCTGCCATTTGTCTTCCCTGCTGTCGGTCGGCTTCTGTTCATGTTTGTTCATCAATGGCATTTTAAGGCACCGCTGAATGGATTGTGGTTAAGCTGAGGTGGCATTGATGTGCTTGACGTATGATTGATTGGTCAACCCTAAAAAAATAGAAATATATGGGGTAGGCAGTTTGTTTTTGTCATTCTTCGTCAAAACTTCCCTAATAAACTTTTCAGCATATTGTAATTCAAGTGGTCTCAGTAAATAGACTTCTGCACCTCCTCTTTGCTCTATTTTCAGGCTTTAGAAAATCTAGCCCGTGACAGAAGACTTTGGCCAATCACAGGTCATTTCAGAGATAAAGTATTGTTCCTGTTGGCTGTTCTGCAGATGAGCATGCACGTTGCTTCGGTGATAGTTATACTAACCGTGGCCAAAGGCTCAGGCCTGCAGCTAATTCAAGGCTAAACCATTAAGATGCCAAAAGAACCAAGTTGTGTAAAAATGGATTTCAGTTTGTTGTCCAGGAAGCAGACATTGTGAAACAGTGGAAACAGTTGGGAGGGCTGGTCTGCTGGCGTTAGCCTTTAGCCTAGCACAAACACCGGCTCATTTGTTTGCATACATTTTCTCTACTGTTACTGTATGATGCCAGTGCATGTCTTGCTCGTCGGATGGAAGGGGCTCGACAGAGAGGGGAGAGAAATTCTGGTGTTCTTTTTCCTTTCTACCTACTGAAGCTTAAAAGGCATCAGATTCATGCTAATTATTTTATTTATCAATCTATGTGCAGTCAATAATGCAGGGATATCTTCACTTGGCAAAATATTTTTTTAAAGCGCCCATATTATGCTCATTTTCAGGTTCATAACTGTATTTTAAGGTTGTACCAGAATAGGTTTACATGGTTTAATTTTCAAAAAACACCATGTTTTTGTTGTACTGCACAGCTCTCTCTCACTGCTGCAGATCCTCTTTTCACCTGGTTTCTGTTTTAGCTACAGAGTGAGACCTCTTTTCATCTTCTTCTTCTGTACTATCTTTGATTGCACTCGCACATGCTCAGTAGTTCAGATGTAGATCATGTCAGCTAGCTAACTCTAGAGACAGTGTAAAAAGCTGTTTCTCCAACTTTGGTCAGTTACAAGGCAGGATTAGCTGGGAGACTTCTAAATGAGGGCATACGTAAGTAGTTCTTTTGTAGATTATGGTGAACTTGTGTGTGTTGTAGCAGTGCTTTGCTATTGAGAACGACGTAGCATGCTAGCGTTAGCATGCTAATGCTAACGGTTAGCATGCTAACGAGCTAACGGTTGTGGTTAGCCAGCTCATTTCGGACTGTGACGTCACAGTCCGAGCCGATTTTGAACAGCTCACTAGGAGACTGAAAGCAGGACACATTCAGAAACTGTATCTCACTCAAAACAGCATGGATGGATTTTTTTCAAAGTTTGTATGTGTGTGGAAGCACCAGAGACACAAAAGAACACCCCAAATCCCAGAAAAAGGGATTTTTTCATAATATGGGCACTTTAATCAAATATTTTTTTAATCAAATATTGAGGCTTATTTCACAGATATAAATTAATTTCCAGCCACGATTTGTTAAACCCCTCTCAAATTTCCTTCCAGCAATTATCATTCTTGAATGTTAACATTTACACCAATTGCCTCAGATTTGGTAGCAAGTCAGGTACTGGCCAACTTAGAAAGTTGCAATTTCTGAATTCGTTTTATCACACAGAAGAAGCAGCAATGATAATTAAAATGTCTTCCCTGGGCGCCTGGGTAGCTCACCTGGTAGAGCTCGCGCCCATATACAGAGGCTCAGTCTTCGACTTAGAGGCCGCTTGATCGGTTCAGACCTGTGGCCCTTTGCTGAATGTCATTCCCCCCTCTCCCCTTTCATGTCTAAAGCTGTCCTGTCAGAAATAAAGGCCCAAAAATGCCATAACAAAAGTCTTAAAACAAAAAAATGCATGCCCTGCCAGTTTGTCATTACCACTGTGACAAACAGCAGTTGTAGACTCAAAGTTTTCATCCCTTGTTGTCAGTCTCCTGTCTTCAGCCTCACCCTCCTGTCTTTTTATGTGCCTCTCTCCCTCTATATTCCTCTACTTTGTCTACAAACGTCACTGAATGTCTGTCTCTCCCTCTCCGTCTGTCTCCAGGGTTTCTTCCGTAGGACCATACAAAAGAACCTCCACCCCAGCTACTCCTGTAAGTACGATGGCTGCTGCATCATCGACAAGATTACCCGCAACCAGTGTCAGCTCTGCCGCTTCAAGAAGTGCATTGCTGTGGGCATGGCCATGGATTGTGAGTGTCGCACTTACGTAGTTATGCACACATGCAAATTAACTCACAATTATAGTGATGCAGTATTATCGCAGGGTGTGAGGACTTTAAATAGAAGCTGCGACTTTCGACTATATGCAGACTTTAGGCAACACGCCAACTAATTACATACTTCTATTTTGCTTTCTTCTCCTTAACACTCTCTTTCTCTCTCTCGGTCTTTTTCCTCTTCCTCCCCCTCCTGCTTGTCTGCCTCCCCCCTGCCTCCCAGTGGTTCTGGATGACTCAAAGCGGGTGGCTAAACGGCGTCTGATTGAAGAGAACAGGGAGCGACGCAAGAGGGAGGGAATGGTAAAAACCCTCCAGAACCGTCCAGAGCCCACCGACAGCGAGTGGGAGGTGATCCACCTGGTGACAGAGGCCCACCGACACACCAATGCTCAGGGCGCACAGTGGAAACAGAAGCGCAAATTCCTGGTAAGAAGGCATACAGCAATAGGCAAAGTCATGTACAGACGTATGCACTCGTGTACATTTAGAAAAAAAAGTTGACGATTCAACACAGGAAACATTCATTTATTATGATTGTATGCACTTTTTTAAAGGCCCCATGGCATGAAAATTTCACTTTATGAGGTTTTTTAACATTAGTATGAGTTCCCCCAGCCTGCCTATGGTCTCCCAGTGGCTAGAAATAGCGATGCCCTGGTTATCCTGCTCTGCCTTTGAGAAAATGAAAGCTCAGATGGGCCGATCTGGAATCTTCTCCTTATGAGGTCATAAGGAGCAAGGTTACCTCCCCTTTCTCTGCTTTGCCCACCCAGAGAATTTGGCCCACCCATGAGAGAGAGACATCATGGCTTTCAAACGAGCAAAGTGGCAGTTGGTCAAGGCCACACGCCCACTCTCCACCTTGCCCCCCCCTCTCTCCTCCTCAATAGCTACAGACACAGAAGTGGCACATCCTAAGGAAAGCTCATTGTGGGACTGGCTCTAGTGGCTCTAATTCTGCACCAAGGCTGAATTTCGGGGAAGAGACTTCAGATACAGTATTAGGGGACCACTAAGGCCTATATAAAAGAGACTTCAGATACAGTATTAGGGGACCACTAAGGCCTATATAAAAGAGACTTAACAATTTCTTCTAGTACTAAGGATGGGTTGACTGCAGGAACATTAACCCTCTTTAAGTGCAAAAACACTCAACAAACAGCTTTCCCAGGGGGGTCTATTCACGCTGTAAACTATTTAGTGCTGCTTTATTGTTTGTGCTTCAATTTCCCTGCCTTTAACCACATCAGAATGGAACAGAGTGGCAATATGGATTATATCCTCACACAAACATGAATGCTATGTCAAAAATAGTAAGATTTATTTTTTATCTGGGTGAGCTGAGGCTTTTTTTTCCACATAACTGACTGTCAGAGTAGCTCTTTATGACTTTGTTTGCTCTGTATTCCCTGCTGTCTGTTTCTGTCCCTCTGCCTCTGTCTTTATTCCTCATTTCTCTCTGGCATTTTGGAGGTTTATTCATCCTAATCTTTTTGGGCTCTTAACCGTACCTAATTCCCTTCATAGTTTCTATTAATACCGCAACACTCTTTTTTTTTCACTCTAATCTGTTTCCCGTCTTCATTTCTTTGTTTCCTGTCTTACTTTCCCCTTCTATTTTGTCCGTCTGTTTTCTGTTAGCTCCCTTCTTATCTCAGCCAACGCAAATCCTCAGTCATGAGCGCGCATCTTTCTTTCTCCCTAAAAATGTCCTCCAGCCGCGATTGTGCTCCGATTTATCCTGGACAGCCACGTCTGTTATCAGTCTTCCCTCATCGCACACAGACAAACACAGACAGACACTGACTTCATGTTTTTGGTGTCCTCGGGTCAAATTTCACCCGTTTTCAAAGTTTCTATATGAAAAATATGTGATTCTTTCAACCAAATTGCCAGAAAACATAATAAAACATAATCACACCTTGTTAACAAGGTGTGATTATCCATCAACAAACGTTTCTCTGATCTTAACTATTACTCAAAATTATTCCTAATTTCTGGGGGGTTTTAACTCGAATATTAGATATAATTTACAATGAATTAGGTTTATTGACCATTAAATCCAAAAATAAGTGTAAAGCTAGCGGTAATAAATTGGAATTAACTACAAAGTTGTAGAAAGCCTGTCTCTAGAGCACGGCTTGCAAAAACCAGGATTAGCACAGCAATCCATGCTACAGTGACATACTGCATATGTTAGCCCTGAGCTTGGTTCATCTAAAAGGATAAACCGTTCTATTTTACACAGGATTCACCCACAAACCGGGCTCTGGAGGGCGTAGCTACTGAGCCCTGAAAATCTGAATTTACATGCTAAGCTGAACCTTGCCCGTCCTGTGGGGACATCAGCTATAAAACGGCAGCAGTGACACTGCTCTTCATACTGTACACTGTGCTTTAGCTTGCAAATGACTACTCAAATGACTTATTGTAAGCTCTGCGTCAGCTCAAGCTAAAGACTGCAGAAAGAGGAGGAAGAGGCAAAAAAAAGTGCGGAGAAGAAATTACATTAAAAGTGCCCTAAATTAATTTAATTCAATACATTGAACAAACGGTGTGCTGTGTGTCAGGCTTGGAAATAAATACCGCCAGTAGACTTTAAATTGATGAGTGAACGATGTGATAAAACAATTAAATAATACTGGGACTCATGAGTACCCAGAAGTGCAAGGATACATATAGAGTTCTTGGTAAATATATCTGGAAAGAGAGGGTTTACATGACACAAACATTCTCACCTGCACTTTGCTCTAAATGCATCTATGAACTCATCTATTGAATTCATAAGATGTACCAGATGCAACCATTTTGCTTCTGAAAGAGCCTAAATTGTTTTCAGGTGTGGATTCGACAAGACACTGCAAACGTTGAAAGGATGCAAAGTATTTTTGTCAATGCAAACTGTAAAACGTCACATAGATTGATACTGTAGATTACATTATTATTATCGTAGATGGATTTTTCAGGATTACATTCATATCGTGAATACCTCCCATCATAATACATCATCCCTTTGGTTTCACTACCTGCTAGTCTATGTTCTCGACGTTGTGCCCACGGTATTTCCGCTGGATGTCCTTGTTACCGGCCGGATGTTTGTTACCTTCCGCTTTCTTGGTGTTGGAATTTTAAACTCTGGTGGATTTGTGAGGACTATGGTTAACTGCTCCTCAGATCTCTGCAGGGTAAATCCAGACAGCTAGCTAGACTATCTGTCCAATCCGAGTTTTCTGTTGGACTAAAACAACTTTTGGACGTACACGTTCCACAAAAACAAGTTCCTTCCCGAGGCTATTTTGCAGCGGCACTGTGGCTCCGTCTGGCGCTTAGTGCCGCCCAAGACGATTGTGATTGGTTTAAAGAAATGCCGATAAACCAGAGCACGTTTTTTCTCCCTTCCCGGAATGCTGTGTGTAGCCAGACCCTCCTCTGCGACACTGTGGAGGAAGGTCTGGCAATGCGAGACTACTACCCATTTGACTCCATTCGCTGCCATGTTCCTAGAAAACTCACATCATTGAAATCTGCTTCAGTCATGAGTCTTGCCCATTGTATTATTTGGCTGAGCCTCCAGATCTGTAAGAACATACTGGTCTGCATTTACAATTACACAATAATCTCTCTGTCACACTCTGTGGTCAGGCAACTGGAAACAAGAGATTCACAGGCAAATTCACAAAAGGACTGTGCGGCTGCACAAATAAGACAAAAAGTAACCTCTAACTGCACTGCCAAGCAAATAGTGTATTGTTGCTTCTGTGCTATTTACACACACATATTTAAATAAGGTAATATGCAAAATTGTCCCCTTTCTATGCAAATGAGCACTTGCAGTGATATCATTAGCATCGTCAGTGACTGCAGTGAGTTGGTTGTAATGTAGTGCATTTATAAGGACTGTGCTTCAAATCATGCCATCTTCTTTTACAGTCAGAAGATGTGCAAACCCACCTCATAGAATCAAATGCCAAACAATGCAAAAATATGCAAAAAATTAATAAATTTACTTTTTTTGCCAGCGTTCATCCATGTCTTCTTTGAGACATAACTACAATACACATGATCATACAAATGATTAACTATGTATGCAAAATTGTTACCTCACTCTAATATGCATGTAACTATCCAGCTACTATCTTGCGAGCAAAGGTCAGTCCCCGTTTTACGCTCCACGTCTTTTATTTACTTTTCCAGGCCAAGTGAAGCATAAACTCTACTGGCAGCTTTTCAAATCACACACATCTCCTCTTTTCAGTAGCTCATGAACACGAGCATTTGCTGTTGGTCTGAGCGACATTGGGTCGAAGAGACAGCTCACCTGGCTGTTGTAAAAATGTTCTGCTCGGCTATTCAGAAACTAAATTGAAAAAAATTTGAAATATACTTGTGTGATTCAGTACATGGAGGACATATGGTTTTGGTTGAATGCAGACTTTCAGAATTAGAAGTTTAAAAAACATCAGCATTTTCAACTACGTACACGCAGTTCTGCAGTCACAAGGTGATCTTATCTTCTCATCATGCAGCCACATTTCTATTCAATGTATTTGAGCATATTATTACCAGATGATTTATATCAATATTTTCTCCGAAGAAATGACCTGAGGTTCCGATGTCTATAATCCATTGGAATTGGAGTGTGTAGGGAGTTTTGGGATTAAAGCTGAGTTTAGGAGCCAGAAATCTCAGTAACCATTGAGTTATTTTTTATTCATCAACAATCCATCAATCAATGATGTTTTCTTCTTTCTATAATGTAAAACAAAACACATAATACTATTCATAATCTAAAATGTATCTTAATTACATAAAGCATGAATCAAGTGTACAGTTCGTTGCACAGTGCTGAAAACTTCTGAGCCAGATGAAAAGATTTCCTTTCTCCAGCTCTACTGGAACAAACCTTTCCAGGAATAATCTGATAAAAGGTCAAGAGTTGAAGCTCACCACATGACCGATGAGGGAAAGGCCCTTCCCCCCCCACCCCCAACCCCCCTTTTCTCCTCAGAATTCAGAAATTTCTAACTCCCAATGGGTACTGACTGGAGTTCATGTTAGTACAAATATCTTGTGCCTCTTTTGGGACACTTTGTTCCTTTTTTTTAGGAATGCTTAACCCACATTGAGACTCGTGCTATTCCCCCACAATGTTTAGGCTCCCCCGACCAACCAGCCTGTACAGCATCAAAGACATAATCCCTTGCCAGCTCTGCAGGCAAGTATTTTCCCTGGATGCCACCCAGATGGCCAGGCACTAAATAAACATACATCAACAGTTGCAGGGAAATCTCATTAGTCCATAAGAAAGCCCATATGAAAATGTGGAGAACATTTCACAAACAAAAATATATGCCCGTGCACTGCATCATCACACACATTTTGGTAATTGCTTGAGCTCCAGCAACACTAGTATTGAGACATTTCATTTTATATGAAGTCATTGACATAGTTGCTTGCCTTTTCATTAAAAGTAGTAAGCATAATGCTCACTTAGCAATCTTCTTCTATCTTAAATTTTAAGTGTCATTTCACCACAGAAGGCTTGTATCATGTGGACGTGCCGACAGTTTTGTTGTCATTACTTAGAATTCCTCATGGGGGCAGCAGAAATTATGCACTATAGCTATAAACCTAGGTGATCCACAGACCTCACTGTGTCTTTGAGACTATATTCTACTGAAGAAATGGTCCCTATGAAAACGTGTTGACAATGAGGTCTGTGGATTATTGAGAGTTTCTGAAAAGAGATACTGATGTTGATTTTTTTAAATTGCCATTTCTCAGTGCCGTGAGCACCTCCAGTGTATTGGGGTTAATGCAGAAATCTCAGGTATGTCAAAGTTTTGTGGCTCGATGCCACTGAAGGTTAGTGAGAAAAGAGTTTAAAGGTGACAGTCATGTTTCTAAGCTTCTCTGCTTGCCGTGCATTTAGCAGCTCTAAACCTCAGCCTCTCTCTCGGTCTTCTCTCTCCAGAGAGCTATTTTTACAGCACTGAAAGGGAAAAATGCCGCTGACCTCCACCACGGAAGCAAATGCTTTGTTTGGGCTCTCACACGACGAGAGTTGCAGTCTGTCAAAGTGATTACTACAACTATTTAAATTTTCCATATTTGCTTAGCTGCACAGCGAAGGAAATATGCACAGATTCACAGAATCCTTCTCCCTCTGGATTATGATTGATGGCTCATTGTGTGAGGTCATTATTCCTATACCTTTATCTCAGCCCCGGCTGAGAATAAATTACTTCGGCCTTGACACGCGCTTTATTCAGTGGAGCGTGAAACAATATTTTTCATAGTCCCATAGTCTCCATTAACACAACTCTGTAAACATATGTATTACTGATCTGCAGTTCCCCGCCACAGTCCTCCTCTAAGTAAACACTATCTATCAGGTGACATGTCCCATTCCTCTTACAGAACACAGTCTGCTGTCCTTATCTGATAAATTGGTTTTAATTTGTCTCCCAAGACAAGTGAGCATTTTGTAGAAAGCAGCAAAAAGAAAAGGCTATACCACTGTTTAAAACTGTGTTGTTTCCTTTGCTTTAATTTACTCTTAGCCACACACCACTCATATTGATTATTCTATGTTATTGTATTCTTCTGTTCTCTTCAGCTCTAAAAACACACCCATACTCTCAACTGTAGCTTGTTCTAATGTACTCTATTGTTTTATCGTAGTGCTCTTTACTGTACTTCATGCCCTATGCACTTTTTCCTCTTTTCTTGCTAAAATAGGCTCTCCCTTCCTCGATCATGGCTACAAGCACTTTAATGTTCCATTTAAATGATGGCAATATTTTGTATCTATATATAGATACAAGTAAATATTCTGTCTCTATTTTTGTAAACGACTCCAAAACCAACAATGTGTTATTCTGTCTCTGAATACTTTACTTACTTCCTTACCCGGTTTGTGACACTCCAACATCACTCCAACAGGAGGAAATAGTGCATTTGTTGGGGACTATTTTCAGTGGTGGATTAATCCACATTTGGTGCTCTAGTGAGTATTTGTTGCAGCAGGACGGTGTGTGTGGGATTGAGTAAAAATAAACTACAGTGTGTGTGTTCATGGTAATGAAGGAACATGTCACCCAGTGCAACAGTGGGGCTCACTGATGTGTTTTAATAATTTTTTGGACAACAATGGAGCTCTATGGCAGAGGGGATGAAGATATATCAGACTTTGATACACACAATATTTATTAATAGGATCAGTTTGTCGTCGGTTCTGATCTTTTCAGATCTGGCTCCTTTGCTCATGGCTAATGTAGTTTTTGACTGTGCTCTAATCAGCCACCCATGTTGTTTTTGTTTTTTTCCCATGCAGCCAGAAAAAATCGGCCAGTCCCCGGTTGCCCCCACGTCAGACGGAGACAAGGTGGACCTGGAGGCCTTCAGCGAGTTCACCAAGATCATCACTCCTGCCATCACCCGTGTCGTCGACTTTGCCAAAAAACTGCCCATGTTCTCTGATGTAAGTGGTCTGGAGGAGCAGAGGGGCGAGTGTGGGAGTCTGACAAGAAATACATAGAAATATAACACAGCCGAGCTTCTCTCATCCTGTGAGTGCGTGTTGGTAGAGAAAATGTGTGATTTAGGAGGTCAACTTGTCTCACAGTGTTAGCAGCTCCTCTGTTTGAGGAGGACTACAACAGCATGTGCAAGAGTTACGACCGATATTTGCAACTTAACAGAATACTGTGGAAAAAGCACATATAAGATGAATTAGGGCTGTACCCAACCCAATTCTATTCCATTTCGATTCAATTTATTTATAGTGTCAAATCACAACAGGAGTTATCTCAGGACACTTTACAGATAGAGTAGGTCCCCCAAGAGCAAGCATTTCAGTAGTTCAGGATCCAGACAGAAGGGTCTGACAGTGGCGAGGAAAAGCTTCCTTTTACAGGCAGAAACCTCGGACAGACCATGACTCTTGGTGGGCGGCCATCTGCTGCTGTCGGTTGGGACACAATTCTGTCAGTCGAATCGGATTTGGTTATTCAATTTGAATATTAGACTGTTCGTTTGTTTTATCTTTTTTTTTATATAGAGCGTCAAGCAACGCTTTTATGAACTGCCAGATTTTTTCAGGGTGACAGCGAGTAATATAGTAGACACTTTTCCAACACTAGATATCAAACAAAAGCCCGAGACGATATCATATTAACTCTCTGTGAGCTCTAAATTCACCACTTCTAAGCAGCAGGCAGAAAAGAACGTTATCTCGGAGCCTGACTTGGCGAAGCCTCTCTTCCCGCGGGCCAGCTGCCTCGGTCTCACTCAGACTGGCCCTGTGTCTGAGTCTGCAGCTGCCTGTACCAGAGAGCAGCGTGAAAGCGAGGAGCGCTCACTCTGCAGCTACTTCTAGGGACCGAAATGGAGAAAAAAATCTTGATCGCGATCTCTGACTCACGATTCGAATCGTCGACTTTCAAGCCTGTAAGATTTTCCAAATATTTGCAGTGTAATCGGAAAATACAAATCACAGGTGAATATGCGGATCATTTAAATGTTGCTATAGCACTCGCACTCTATGTCTGGCTTGGGAAATAAACCCACAAGCAGCCCTGTTTGCTGGTGACGATCAGAGAGGCTCTATCTGCTCCTGTTCGCCCCACCTTGATTAGCAACCTGCAATCATGTTTCTTGTCCCTGCTGCTTGTAATGAGACCTTACTTAGATTGGATAATTATCAGGGTCGATGAGTTATTGTCTACTAGTGCAGAGTGTTGGAAAGAAAGAATAGCTGTAAGAGTCAGAGAGAAAAAGTTGTAGATGTAATCCATTACCGTTTTTTGAGAACATAAATAACACAGATAGTTTTGAAAGTAGAGGTCGTCACTTTTTTTAATCAGCATATTCTAAAGTCATTCCAATTGTTCTATTATTCTATAAATGATACTATTATGATGGATGCTACTATTCAAATGAGTGTGTAAACTAGAATACTGCTGCTGCATATTCTATTAATTTTAGACATGAAGAAACTAAACAGCAGCAGATAAGGATGCATAGTTTTTGTATTCTAGACACTACGGCATTAATCAGATTAATACATTATCTTTTATTCATAATATAATAGATCATATTCTGAAAGAAGCCTTTTTAATCTGATGAAAGCGGCAGAGGGAACCTGCGTGGCCTCCATGAGATTTCTCTGTGCCACTGCGGTAATTTACTGATAAGAATGCATGGAAACAAAGCCATCTTTTTATTTAGCCACTAAAAATTAAGCATGCCTCCAGGTACACATTTACAAGACAAATCAAGCCAATTAATGGCAATTAATCTGTTCAGCAATCAAGAGCAGTGGAAAAAGAAACAAGCTTGCATTAAGGTGGGATTTAATTCATCAATTAAGTCTTTAGATTTAATCAAATGGGGTTTCAACTCAGAGGCTCTAATATCCATGTAAATCAGGGTGTATTAGTCATAATCTGTGTTCATCAGTGGGAAAACAGTCTGCCGCTTTTCAACCCATCTTCTTTTCTCCCCCTACCATCCCTTCCTCTGTGTCACATCTGTGCCTTTCCCCATCCTTCCTCTATCTACAGTCATAATGCCAAACATTCATCTCAATTTGAAGTCAAGTGTAAAAATGGCAAATGTTCAATTTATGAATGGATGAGAAATCAAGAAATCCATTCTCTCCAGTCACACAACAATATATTCTTGTTTTTTGAATGTTGTGAATGCTGTGAGGACATATCTTATTTCCATTTAGTTTTTTAAGGGATTGTGCATACTTTTTCCTGTAAAATAACCTGAATGTAATAAGCAGTTTGTCATAAAGTGTACTTTAAACTCTGAACATCTATCAAGCACGATAGAAGAAAAATGTTTTTTGATTTCAAAATAATTTGGTATTTGTCCCCAAGTACATGTTTTTTAGTTTGATCTTTAAAATCTTTCATAGAAAAAAAGCCCTTTCTAGTTTAAAGTTCACGTTGGTGAATTGTATCCACCATAATGTTCTCCTTGTTAAGACCGCCTTCAAATGCTAAAATGTGTTTCACATGCCAGTTGTTTAGAAATAAGAATAAGCATGCATTAAACACACAAAAAAAACCTTTTCCACCAGCTACCTTGTGAAGATCAGATCATCCTGTTGAAGGGCTGCTGCATGGAGATCATGTCACTGCGGGCTGCCATGCGCTACGACCCAGAAAGTGAGACGCTGACACTGAGCGGGGAGATGGCTGTGAAGCGCGAGCAGCTGAAGAACGGCGGGCTGGGCGTGGTGTCGGACGCCATCTTCGATCTGGGCAAGAGCCTGGCACAGTTCAACCTGGACGACACGGAGGTGGCGCTGTTGCAGGCCGTGCTGCTGATGAGCTCAGGTTGTTGTTGACTTAATATCTTTTCTAAAACTTAAAGCTGCATGACAGTGCCTGTGTAATTATCTGCTTAGAACATTGGTAGTCTAGGAGCTTTAGCTTAGTGTAATGTAATGTACATTTTCATTTTTCTTTGCCTTTGGAGACACAATTCCCCGACAGTCCATATTCATTACCCGCTGCTTTACACAGTACATATTGTAGCCTATTGTGAATCAGAATGTAATCATGGCCTGAAGATTAAAGTCCACATTCATTCAGTGTTGGAAGGAGGAAATCTAAATCTCATCCTAAATCTGATTAGAGGCCTTAACTCTTGGTACATCGTAGAAACTCTAACATGAGAATTTTTGGGGTGATAGATAGACAGTAACAGTAACTTTATGCTTCACATAAAAAAAACATCACAAAACATCTTGAAACTTAAGAGACGTTTGACATTGACAAAACTGCAGCTTAAATAAACCTGTGAGAATTAAAGTACATGTGTATTTATTGCACATTGCTCTATTGCACTAGGATTTAGCATTAGAATTCATCAGCTTCACGATGACGGGAACAAAACGATAACTTCAAGCGGTTGGATTTACACTTTGGCACATGGAGTCTTCTTCCTGATTGCAGAGGTTCGTATTTAGAGAAGAGGGGATGTCGAGAGTCTGTAGTGATTTTTGTTGCTTGCTTCATGACTGCCTGCTCATACAGGCTCTGTATGGGCTCATATTCTTTCTTCCTTATTACCTTCATAGCTGTTTTGTTGCACCGTTAGGTTGCCAAACCATGCAGTGATTCCGCATCTAATGATGCTCTCCAGGATTGCCCGGTAGAACATCAGAATGATCTGGCTCAATCGCCTTAGAAAGTAGAGTCTCTGCTGCAGTCTATTGCACAGGTTATCAGTGTGTGTGTTTTCTACCGAAGAATGTTTTGTCTATGTAACACCTAAGTGTTTGCACTAGGACACCTGAATGATTGTCTGTCTGGGTTTTGATGACCACCGGCTCATTGTCAGTCACTTGCCTCGGGTCGAGGACCGTCTCCTGTGTTTTGGTAACATTTAGAATGAGATGGTTAGTGTCACACCACTTGATGAAGGAGTCTTTCTCATCGTGCTACACAGAAGGGTCCATGTCCCTGTGGAGAAAGCTCAAAATCACAGTATCATCAGTACATTATACAGTATAATTATGGGTAGTCAGAAAATATACACATAATAACACATGAAAGTGTTCACTGAGCTGACTGAAATTCTCCTGCCACAATGTTGACATTTAATCAGAATCACATTTAGGTAATGGTTTCGTATGCACTCATTTTCCCTCCCTCTCTTCTCCCCCTCTTCCTTGTCTTTCCTCTTTCCCTCCCTCCTTTTCCTCCACACCGACTCTTCCTGCCACCAGATCGTTCGGGCCTGACCTGCATGGACAAGATCGAGAAGTGCCAGGAGACCTACCTGCTGGCGTTTGAGCACTACATCAACTACCGCAAGCACAACATTCCTCACTTCTGGCCGAAGCTCCTGATGAAGGTGACCGACCTGCGGATGATCGGGGCGTGCCACGCCAGCCGCTTCCTTCACATGAAGGTGGAGTGTCCCAACGAACTCTTCCCACCGCTCTTCCTGGAGGTCTTCGAGGACCAGGAGGTGTGAAACACAGTTGCAGCCACGCAAAGGGAAGAGGAGGTTGGGGCAACCTGGGAGATGGGAAGGGCCATCATCTTTATAGGGGAAGGATGGAGGGAGAGTCCTCTCGGCAGGAATTTGCATTTCTCCATCATCACATTTACATTATGTGGTTTAAAAAACTGGAACCAACAATAACCGAAACAACACACCAGCAACAGGAGAGTCAAGCAAACAGAGGATTTTGTTTTACGAACGCCCTCTCCTCCACCTCTTTCTCCTCCTTTTACTTACCCCTGTTTTAAGATTTGTGTGGGGGCCCTTCTGTCTGAGCATGATGTCTTATCTAGTAAGAGCTGTAGCCATTTGCCAAGAAACATATACACCGATACACACACACACAACACACACACCGATAACACACACACAAACAACACACACACACAGCCACAGCCTGTTCCACCTCAGTTTTTCAGAACAGCGCTCTTTGCAGGGGTCCGTTCCCCTCCCCTCTGGTTCTTTTTTTTATTGGCCACAGAATAACACACCTTTTGAAGCCCATGTTTCCAGCTTCCGATGCTGGCCATCACCTCTCAGTATTATTTCTGAATAAATGTTAAGGCAGTAATTCAGAAAATATAGACATCATTGACATATAATTGCTCACAGTCATGCAGGCACACGCAATCAGCAAACACTGCGCATTAAAATGTCAGCAGATGCTTTAAGCGTACATTGGTGTGTAATGGCTGCTACCAGACCTAGTCTTTTATCAATTCCTCAACTCAATCTGAGCCGTTTCAGCTGTTTTTCGAGCTTCTTCTTAGATCCCAGTGAAACCGGTGCTATATTTATATAAGGCTACTCCAGTTTTATGAAATTGAGTTGTCTACCTTTGAAAACATGTGCAGAACATGGCTCATATCTACCTTCAGTTTTGTCATTGGACCGGCTCCTGTGACACACACACACACACACACACACACACACACACACACACACTGTTTCTCTCTCTGTCTTTCTCTCACACACACATGAACGCATAAACATGAAAACACACAACATCACCTCAGAGTAACGTGAATGCCTCATTTTACTGTATACACTGCATGGCAGTGTCAATATATACAGCCCTAACCTGCAGGGTTTGTTCAGAGTCCTCTCCTCGTGGACTCAGCTCAGTGTGGCCCCTCCAGGCTTCCATACACATTTGCCTTTTTTTAACCATGGGCGTCACTGAGTGCAGGCAAATGCCAATAAGGCTACCATTTACCTCAAAGTGGATACACCCTGAGGCTGGGGCAGCAATACTGCCCCTGTGGTGTCAGGCACTACCTCACCTCTGTGGACACAGGGCAGCTGCCCTCAGCCTACACACAGACATACACCATTCACCAAGTTGGCGCATGTGTAGGTTAACACACAAATGTACATAATATTTACATTGGTGCACACTTGTAGTTATGGAAAGACAAAACACTCACGTTATGTACACACACACACACACACACACACACACACACACACTCTCTCAGTGCTATCACTTGGTTGAGGTTGAAGACAGGAGGGCCAGCCATCCCCCCGGAAGGTTTTACCGACTCCAGGGAATGGTACCCATTACATTCGGGTTATCTCTTTTTGTTATATGGGACCAAGTGTTGTCTTTTGAAATTTGGATTAACCTGTTCCTGTCTAAACAGAAACTGACTTACAGAAGCGACGAAGGACAGTGTAGATGTGCAGCCCAGCTGACACCCATTTACGCAAGTAGCAAGAGGATAGATGACAGAGAGTACCTGAAAACCCTGTGGTGGCCGTGCCTGTTGAATTAGCATGCAGAGAAAGGGCTGTTTCCTTCTGCATCATGGCGATCTTCCACAGTACACTCATGATGGCTGCCATTGGATATTGATAAATGGAAATAAGCTTTCTTTCATGCATGGACAGTGCATTAGACTTAAAAAGGTAGAATGGTCTCAACGTAAATGAAGCTTCTTAAGAGGCATCTCTTTTAGACTCGTGCACTTTACCAATGCTCACCACTATACCGGTAATATCTCACAACAAATATCCATGGCAGATATCATATTGTACTTGCCAAAAGACCATTCAAGAATCGATTATGAAAGCCCACTTTGTCCATTCCAATTCTGGGGCCAAGCTTAGTCTGACTGGGTTTACCACTCTTAAGAGAAGAGAATGAAAGAAAAGAGACTGAGAAAAGCTATTTTATATTCAATGTCAAGCAGTAGTTCATACTGGGCACTTGTACAGGATGGGTAATCTGCACCCCTGAGAAGTACCTAAGCAGAGTAACGTGGCAGGGATCATGGGTAATCGTCACCGATGGCCACGCCTCGCTGCTTTGACATCTGGAGCAAAGCTGGGAGGAGAGAGGAACTGGAACACCACCTTTAGGCGCAATGGTGGAGAAGAATAAGCCCTTCACAAGCATCATCACCACTTTCAGAGATCCATCACTCACGCTCCACCTTACCCTACTCTAGCCTATGACAATGCCCTTACTGGAGCCTAGCTCAGACTAAATCGCACACCCTCCACCATTATAACAGCCCACACCCAGCCAGGCTGGTGGGAGTTTTTGCACTACTGCAGCAGTCACATCTTCAGCCCCTTACTCTCAAACTTTAACCAACACCCCTTGTTGGATTAACCATTAATTTCCCCCACCAAAACTTACCTCATTCAGGGCGAGTTTTGGTGGGAGACACTAATTTTGGGTGTGAGTTTTCGTGGCTCTGTTTAACAGAGGCTGATAGTCGCAGTGGGCTCAGTCCCAAAACTGACCCGTTGTCAGCACATGACCCTCACCCCTTAACCAACCCAACCAGGGGTGGAGAGAGATAGCTGCGTAAGAGGGCTGTATAGCACTTATTAATTCTCCCTGTATTACTCATTTTCCCATTATGCTTCCTATAGACACAGCCCAGGGACATTTCAAATTCAGAGCCCTCCCTTCCGTCATCTTCTCTCCCCCTCTCCTCTTCCCTAAGCACCCTAGCAATCACACCCATTCACCGCAGATGCCCCCAGTTTTGCCCAGAATCATTAACACCAAACGGGATCCATGCCTCTCCCTTGTGAGACAAGGCTGGCCATAACTGCCCTTTTTAGAGTGGCGCCACCAAATGAATGTGAACGGCAAAGCAGTAGCCATTGGAGCGAGAGACTTGAGCGCAAGATTGTGAGGATGGGAGAGAAGAAGAAAGCGTTGGACAGGAAACAAAAAGCTGAGGGACTCAACCCTCACTGCCATCATTGACATGGGTAGGAGAGAGGGTGATGTGGCCGGTTGTAAAGACAATGTTAGCAAACACTTGGGGGAAGGGGAGACGGCGTTATAGGAATATGTACAGTCTCCCCTTCAGTTCCCACACAACAACCGCATATGAGCCCCTGCTCCCATGCCAGCTGACAACCCGAAATGTCCCCCCTCAGCTCCCTCCAAAAGAATGACCTCCCAACTTTCATATGGTGAGGATCCGAAAGAGATCCCCCATTCCAGAGATGCAGGTTTAGAATTCCAACACATCTTCGTAAAAGAACTGAAAAAGAGAAGAAAAAAAAAACGTATTGATGTCCTTTGTTCTCATGAGCTGCCTGGGTATGTGTGTGACAGTAGGGGGTATAATGCTGCTTTACCATCTGAGTCTGATTTAGATTAAGAAAAAAAGATATATGAAATGATTATGAATCTACAAAACAAAAAATGAAAAGAGATGACTTAAAGAAAAAGACTCCTGAACAAACATATGGGAGATTTGTTTCATTTTTATCATTGTTTTCTTATTTTTCTGTTTGTTTTTTGACGCTTAAACTGCTTTGTGTAAAAAAGGAAAAAACAGCTGTAGTCACTTTTTGACCATGCGTGCAGTGTAACATCGAAAATATTTCACTTCTTTTTCACATCTATACTTTGTGTTGATAAGCCAACTGATCTGTTTGTCTGTGTGTCTGTCCAGTTGTCCGTCCCCTTTTATCAGGAGGAATTTACAACCAACAAAACAGGAATTTCTTTTTTATATTTTTGTTTCTTTTTTTATTAAATACAACTTTTGAAAAAAAAAAAAAAAACACAAATCGGAAAAATAATGCAACAGAAACTGAGAATACTAAAAAAACAAACAAAAAAACAATCTTGTCATACCTCACACAACACAAAACTCAAAGGAACTTGGGAGGAGTCATATTTTACAGGCACATGTGAAAGTTCAGAGATTAGCATTTATAGATAAAAAAACAAAACATGTATATGTTAAGATAATATGTGCTTGTGTGTACGCATCAGTAGAAGTTACAAAAGGACTCTTCTCTAAAGCTTTTCTGCTCTCTCCCTTATTTGGTTGTGAGACGCTAGAGATCATCTGCTAATGTGGGCACTTCTCCAACTTAAAGGCACAGTCTACAGACAGTATACTTAAAAATGTGAATGGCCCAGTGACTGAGGGATGATGACTTTTGTAATGGCTGAGAGTTTTATGGTATTGAATGTAGCTGACAGGAGGGGGCTGGACCTGAACCCGGCACCCACAACCCAACTTCCACACACCAGCAGAAAAAGATAGTGGTGTCACATAGACGTTACAAACAAACAACAACATTGAACATATACTGTATTTTGCCCACCTGCAAGGTGCAATACTATGTTATGTATTTTTGTAAGTTTTCTGTTTTGATTTTATTTTCGTTTCTTTTACATTTTATTTTTGGCCATAACCAAGGATGTAAATACAAACGCATACAACACTCGAGATTTAGTGCAACAAAAGCAAAGTAATGTATAATGCTTCATACATTTGTATGTGTGCACTCTCTCACATGTGCATGCTGATCCATATTCAGACGTGCCCCGTGACATTAATCATGAACCCTGTGCCTCCTGTTGTTTGCGAGAGATAGATTTGTATCCCCCAAATATACATGAGTGGCTATAGTTGTGTGTGTGTGTGTGTGTGTTCACCTATGGAATCCGTTTCAATTCTTCCAAACTATTGATGTGAGTGTTACCAGCAGCCACAGTGGCTAAAGGTTAGAAGGGAAGTGAGGTGCTTTTAATGAGTGAAGTGGGAGGTGGGGAGAGGGACATATGAATAGAATGTAGGCAGGTTATTGTTTGGCGTGAATGTTAGATGACGTGGCTGCAACACACCCACATCAAAGTTGGAAAAAGCCAAAATGGATTTCCTCATTTGTTCGCCCACCACTGCCTCCCAGAATCCAGCCTAAAACTCTTGCAAGCATTGTTTTTGATACAAGGTCATAAACCTGGTCCAGTTTACAACAGGGACTGGTAGAGAGCCCCCATTTACACTTACCATTTAAAGTATCTTGAATCCAGATAAAATTCAAATGCAGACTTTCATTTACACAACGCACCATATATGCGTCTCTAAGTTGGCCAGATCATGTCTTGGTTTTCGTGGGCTACATGCAAATCGGAGTCAACCCCACTGCAGTCAAGAGAGTGGTGGTAATGTACCTGAAAGTGTTTGGTAACTCCCAAAAAAACTCGAAGCTTCAAAGGCTACTTCCATAGATAGCTTACTGGTGTAGTTACACTTTGGAGGAGTAAAGATTTCAGATGCATTAAAACCTTAAATACATCTGAAACCACCTCCCGAGTTGGCTTGAACAATCAGATTTCAGTCCATCTTCAATGCCTCTTAGATACATTTCTACTTCTTTTAGATCCAGTAGCTATCCAATCTGCCCCCAGACATAGAAGTGAAGTGTAAATGGAGTCTTAGATGACTGTTTTTTTTGTTTGGTTTCAGCTCTGATTGGTTAAAGCTGAAAGTAATTTTGGTCTATGATGATACCCCTTACTCGAGCAAATTGACCACAACAAGCAAAGTGAGGGTTTTAAGGCTGGTTTTGCGGGGGCCTCCAAGCCCACAACTCCATAGATGATATGATCCTGTTTTATTCCCTCATGTTGACACATTCGACAAGGGTGGACCCCCAATGCCAAATGTAGAGTTTGTGAAGACATGCAAGTAGCAAGATGTCTATGCAATTTCCCTCCTGCTCCCTCCGAAAGACTAGCTCAATGTAACAAACAACGAGCCAGCCTTGCTTATGAAATCAAATTCGGCCTGGCTTGAATTCCAGAGTTTCTTTACGTTCTAAAGGCCCTGCTACTTTGTGTGGGTGAGGGCCAGGACTGCCTGGGTGAGCTGGCCTTTAGCCCAGCTGACTGGCTGGTCCTCAGGGTCGGTAACTCTTCACAGTAGTCCAGGTCTCAGAGAACAAGTAGGAGGGGTACTGGGGATGTTGTGGAGAAAAAGGATTCTACGAGATGTGCTGTTTCTTGTGAACTGTTCAGAAAGTGGTGTGTGTATGTATATGTGTGATGTTTGGAAGTTTGGGTATGTCTACTCGATGCGATGCTCTCATTATTTAGTGGGTTGATCCTTAAGGCCACAGATTCCAAGGTTTAGACAAGCCCCTACATTCACTCCTTCTGCAATATGTGTGTGAAGCTTTATTTTTTTTTTATCCTGCGACCAACTTAATGTACCCTTAAAGAGTATTCTGGGTGGTCGATGTCCATCAGTGGGATGTATGTAGCATGAGCAAGTTTACTTAACCCATTACCTCTGCTTTTGAGACGTGAGGAAAGGATTTGACTTTGCAAACACAAATCTTTAAAAAGAAATTACCTCACCCCACTGAGATAAACATCTACAACCTACTGACCCCTAGTTGAACTTGAGCACTTAACTAAAATGCACTTTCAATGGCCCATACCAACCCACAATATGTGGAAAAACCTTAATGCAAAATAAAAAATATAAATGGCACTCAAGGCAAATGCCTTTTGCACCATTCAATCTTTTATCAACCCTCAAATAAACAGAGTAGCACCCTCTATGCAGCGGCATTTAATAAGTAATTACTAAGTTTATGATTCTATTTTAATGAAGTGCAATAAATGAACGAGTGAACCTTTTGCCGTATTTCTCCCTCAGCAGATCTTTTTTGTGGGAAAATAATAATCTCATGGTTGGTTTTAAAATGTGCCCACCCGTGAGAGCATCAGCTTAGACCCACTCCACAAACACACACTCATATACACACACATACACACACACACACACACACACACACACACATACATGCGCACACACAAACACAGACCACTTTTTGTGACTGGGTAAAGGAAGCTATTGAAGGATTCTCTCAGGTAAAAGAACATTTTCTAATAAATGACGATGAACCTTAGATGGAAACCCATTGTTAACTCATCTTTTGTTTTTGTCTTCTCAATTTACAATCAGCAATGTACCTTTTTTTCTGTTCTGTGTTCAGTCCTTGAACATGTGTAGACATCCAGGCTTCAAGGATTTGGACCCTGAGTCTACCTCAAGTACAAAGAGTCATGTCCTCATTGCTTTCTTAGTCCTAAATGGAAACATGTCCTCATGTGTGGAGGTGGGCGTGTGTTGTGTCCATTTTGTTGCTGCACTGTATGGAAGCCCATTCTTGCTAGGACAGAGGTCTCCAATCTTTCTTCATCTAAGGGCTACTTTAAAAATACTAAAGTGGCCAAGAGCTACTTGCATCACATCGCTTACATTTATTTACATAACACACATAAGCTGAATGAAGCTACTGTTTGCAATACCCAAAGCTTATGAAAGATCTTCACTTCACATCAAGGATCATGACTATTTTACACTTATTTTAGCCCAAATAGTTAGCTACATCACTGAAAATATTCCCATCAGCGTTCAAGTAAACATTACCACTTTACACTTCTATGGCCCACAAAGTTAGCTACCTCACTTTTAATATCGTCGTAATTTTGTGTCTCAGTTTGTCAACCTATTGGCGAATTACTGGAAACCTGTTAGCAGTAGAGAGGGCTGGACTGGAACAATTGTCAGCAGTGCCTGTCGGTGCAGTGAAGCGATGGAGCCAGGACCACAGGCAATCGCTCAACAAGTGCAGTAAAAGTTGGCGGACCAATGTGGCGAGTGGTAAATACATCAGCACCAATATTTCAAGGACAGGCTAGTGTCGCTATAAATTTAATAAGAAAGTGATCTGACACCACGGATGTGACGGGAGAGCCAGTCGGAGCAGAAGCCTCTATGCTGCGTGATAGGATCAAGTCCAGGTTGTTTCCACTGTAGTTAGTAGGTTCATGTTCAAATTGAGTGAAACCGAAAGTATCAAGGCTACTAGAGGACCGAAGGCTATATTCAGGTGAATATTAAAATCACCAATAATTAATAACTCAGAGTGAGTAACAAGGTCTGACATAAAGTCTCCAAATTCTTTTAAAAGTTGTGAATATAAGATCCAGGCAGTCGATGAGTACCACAAGGTGGAATGATTGGAGTCTGTTGACCTGGACAGACTGTAAACAGTGGCTAACGATGGTAATTTAACAATGTGGGTAAAGGAGTCCCTGATTATTAGCGTGGACTACTAACAGGGCTAGCGAGGGTGGAAAACCTGCTGGCAGTTGGGAGAGGTGACTGCAAAGCAGGCCACACAACCAGTTGCTTCCCACACTGTGGAACAGGAATAAAACTTGGCATCATCTGCAGACGAAGCTATGCTAATACTTTCAGTAATCTGCTATCAAGCCTGTGTCTGAAGCTATCTGGAGTGCCTGTGAAATCTAAGGTAACGTTAGCAAAGATGTGGGTTTTAACTGACGGACAGGTCTCTCCAGAAGAGACACCATATCTGCAAAGGTGGAACACTTGACACAAACCATGGTAACACAGTTAGGAGGTTGCATTAGCTGTGGGTGAAAGAGGATAAGTTTGTAGGCTAGGATTGTGTAAACAAAATAAAATGAAAAAGGAAGTTGAAATTTTGACTTAGCTCAAGATTATTACATGTTATCTCATATTTTGTACTTAAACAGTTACAAATTTGTATGACAATCTTAGAAAGTAACATTTTTAATTTACAATCTCATAATTTTTACTTGCCGTGAGTGCATTTATTTTTGATATCCCTAAATTGTCTTATTAATGACTAAGTATGACATGATCATGATTTAAAAAGTTTTTTTTTATTTATTTACAATCTAATAATTTTGAGTTACCATAAGTATTTTTTATTTCTATCATCCCTAACTTTTTAACCTTTTCATTCTGGCAGAAATGGGCTTCCATAGAACAGTGAAAACACACAAGATCAAGTTCAGCTTGATCATAAATACATAAAAGATTTTGAGTTTTCTCATAAACATGTACCAGAGTGTACAAAGGCAAATTCAGCCCTAACTATCAGTAACAGTCTAGTCTTTGCACTCAAAGTGCCAGCTGCAATATCCGGCTCTCCCTCACCCATTTGAGTAATTGTGTACGTACGTGGGTCCATCCTGTTTCAGTGTGCTTACTGTTTAAGTACTACTGTTTGTGATGTTCTGAGAGGTTGGCATGGCTAAAACCAAGGCTGTGCATGTACAATGTTCATGCTCATGTGAGAGAACTGTGTTCTGTGTGTGAACGCTCTGCTACAAAAGTCCTGATGTCTGGTCAGCCCTTCTTCTCTTTCCCTCTCGAACCCCCAAAAGCACCTTTTTAGGCCGCGGTACATGGCAGAAGTCTGTGAAACGCAGTCCTGTCATAGAGTTGTATTATTTATTTTGAAGAATGTAAATAATGTGTTCAGCAGGTATCAGTTTAAAAAAAAAGGGAGCCATTTATATGTGTGAGTAGTGCAGTTGTAGGAGATGAAAACTGAATTGTAAGAGTGGGTAATATTTAAGAAAAGCTGCAAGGATTCCCACAAACAAAAGCCAGACCAGAGCAGAATACTGCCGTGTCTGCAGTTCAAGGCTTTGGAGTGTTGTTTCTCTTTCCAAATGATGGCCTTATTGATTGCAATAGTATCCCTCCTTCTCTGCAGTATTGTTTTACATGCGTGTTTCATAGGGCACTAGAGGATTTATTATAAAGGCTTGCACATAGAAAATGCATGCTGTGGAGTTGCATCTCTGGTAAAGAGTGAATTAGTGTGCTGGCCGGGTGGTAACAGTTTACGATTCCCGAGTGATGTTTAGGTGATCGCAAGACACAATATTAATTGACTAAATCTAAGCCAATACTTCCTTTGTGGCCACATTAGCACAAAAAGAAATCAGTCGAGATTATTTAAGCCCTAATGAGCTGAATAATCAAAGTGCCAAATCTGCTTATTGGGCGCGTCATCAACACTAAACATTTTTATTAAACATTAATAATTTAATTAATTTAATAGTTTAAATTGTGACCGTTATGTGTTAATGGCTGAGTAAGAGGCATTGTGTAAATAGAGAGTTGTATTGATCATGAGATAACACTACACCACCTCACACTGTCCCTCCTCTAATGGCCCATGGAGCTCCATTCGCTGCCCTGCGCTACTATCTGGCCGCTAGACATTATGAAAAGCTTTGAGCGGATCACTTTCCTGTTTTCAAACCGTTGCCTAGTACACCAAATCCCAAGACAGAACTAAAAGCACTTACAGGTGGTGCTGTGGTGGTTTTGTGCCGCTCGGACGATCTACAAGGAGATTTATAGTCATGAGGATATTTTTGTAAACGGGTGGGAAACCGCATGCCTAGACAGCTAAGAATGTACTCAAATTAGCTCATCTTGTAATAGTCTAATCAGAGATATAGATGAGAGATTAGATAAATTATTTAAATTGTACGGTAGTTAGAGAAGCTCTGTGCTTATAAGAAGAAATATGCAATGTTTGTCAGGTTGAAAATAAGGTTTTGAATTGGTTCAGAACTGCTCAGGTTTGATAAACCGGCCTCAAAGGGTGCTTTCTGTCCTCGTTCCTCCCTCTGCTCTTGGTCCAACATATCTCCCTTGTTTGTTATGTCAAACACCCTCAGAGCACATACACTATCAGCTCTCTTGGCACATACAGTACACAAGCCCACGGTTGTATGCAAAACCAGAGGAAATGCTCTCTGCTCAGCTCACCTTGCAACCTAAAGAAAGAGGTCAACTTATGAACCGTTTCCACTCTGTAGCAGGTCCAAGCCACTTTATACTGCGCCAGCAAATCGCCAACAACCACCTCTTTAAGGCTCCATCACCACTGGGAACATCTTCTCTACTGTACCAACTTTTTTGCTCACACTGTTTACCACGGCCAGTGTTGCATGTACAGACAGCTTAGCATGCTTATAGTAAAAAAAAAAAACACACTTTGCTTCAAAGTGGTTTCTTCAACAGCGGGACCAGTATTTCGCTAAAAAATACCTGGTGGACGCAACAAGTTCTACGTCTTGTATGCAGTGGCTGGTGCTGGTAGATGTTTCCATGTCAGATTTAATTTATAGATGGGGTTATGTTGTACAAAGGTCTATGAACTGTCTATGTGTCTGTATTCACTATTCTACAACGCACTGTTCTAGTAGATCATCTCAAAATGAAAAATGATTTCATGATAAATCAAGAAAACGCTTTTATATAGATCTAAGTGAATGGACTGTAAGCATCGACCGTGTGCAGGAGTTTACTGTCTTGATTAAACACAAAGATGCCTGAAGGTCTGGATAGTGCATTTCAACACATTTAGCAAACCGTGTGTTAAGATCTTTCAGCAAATTCAACCAATAGAATAGAGTAATGCTGAAAAGCAAAATCTGCAGAGGTGGAGTCCTCTCGGGGTTACCTTTTGATTTGTTGTTGTTGTCTTTTGGAATTGTTTTTTTTTCTTGGATTTTCTCAAGGACCGCCTGCTCAGTATATTTGTGACTATTCAAACATACTATAACTTCATCATTTCTAACCAGCACTAAACCTATAAAAAAAGAAACATGCAAACTAGCTAACTACCTTTCTTACTTTTGTATCACTCCTTCAAGAGTTCCTTGTTTCACTGTGACTGCAGCCTGTCCGGTCAGGATCAGGATAAGTCGGAAGGTGCCAAAGAAGGGATGTGAGGTGTTTTTGTCTGTTATGTTGAAAGTGTGTTAGCCTGTTGTCGCAGCTCTCCATGCAAACTATAAACCAGGCAAGTCCTATTATCTCTACAGATAACTGGGAACAACTAACTGCAAAAGACTGAAGCACTCGTCCTGATCCAGGGCCATCATTCGTATAACGGTCCTAGATGGATATGTCCTGAAACCCGTACATTACAGTCACTCAGCGGCTCATCAAATTACGGAAGGTTAAAGGTAATCTAAGTGACTCATAAGGTGGAAAATTATATGTTAAAGTAAAAAAGAAATCACACATTACTTTGACAGAGAAAGGTCTCCTCTTTTGAAGCCAATACATTCTATGTAATATTAGTTAGGGGAGTGCCAAGTACCCACAAAATAACCAAGAAAGGTCTCTAAAGTCAGCGTATGTCATGTGAAATCAATCAATCAGATGCCGCAAGATTTCTTCCTCTATATGTAAAGGAGTGTGCTGTTTTATTCAGTAGAATTGCTTTAATATGTCTTCTGGGCACTAGTTTCAGCATTTCTTACATGCTTTGTATTGACAATGAACATATTTAGGGAGCTGGCTGCCTCTCAGCCTTACTGCAAATGTGTCCCAGTGGCCACTACTGCAACGAAAAAAAAACATTTACCCCATGGAACGCCGTTATTTAAGAGACATCTGAAAAACTTTTGACAAGACGCCTCAAACTGCAAACAAGGTCAGTTATTACTCATTCCTCTTTGCCAGAGGTCAGAGATGAGTTCACGGAGAAATTTTCATTCAAGTGAAAGGGTGTCATCTTGGAGTTTAGTATCCAGTTCTTATAATACATTATGGCATTGATTTAGAGGGATTTCCTGGTCAGAAAAAAACTTTTTGGGAACTACGCTCACATACTTTTACCACCTTGTAAGTCACTAAGAAGATTGCATTCCATGATAATGGTATTTAATGAATTTCGTGAGCCGGTGAGCTACTAAAATGTCCACGTTTGTACATATCCTGGCCCCATATTAGGACGTGCTAAGGAGAGATTTCTAGAGAAAATGAGAAGCCAAAAGGGAATACAAATCCAGAGTTAAATAAAAACATTGCTTGCAGCGTTTGCACATCCTAGGCTAGAGTCTACAGCAAAACACTGAACACAGGACGTGCAGGGAAACACATGGCCATTCAATGTACTAACAGTAGAGATCTCTCCTTTAGTCTTTATCCAGAGGTGCCAGATATTTATATATTTTCAGTGTAATACGAAGAGTAGGAGAAAGTATTTAAAAGTTGATTCTGTTTCTGTGACTGACATTGTACGGGATACTCTGAAATGGCCCTGATACCACAAACCCCAGCCTCCTGGTATTTGGTGCATGTTAAACCAGAACACGAGAAGTAGGTTATCTGAAAATATAATATATATTATATTAGTCCCAGGTTTTGTTCCTTTCATCTCTGTTTCTCTCTTTGTTTAACTCTCAGATGACGCCACTGTCACAGTCATGCAAATAAAGGAACAATAGTTAGGATTTATTTCAAATGACATTACAGTAAAGCTTTAGGCAACACACTCTGGGCTACATAATTACTCAACGTCTTGTTTTTCAAATAAACACACACACACACACACAGGAAACCTCCGATTATCTACTGTGATCTCCTCTCACACCACCCACACCTAGATCACACCAAACCTTTTCTCACCTGGACTTGTCCTCCCTGTGATTACCCAATCCCCTGCGGTTCCTGAGCACCCCTTCCCTCCCCCGTTTCACCCTCCTTCTCCGCCTCCCAAAAAGAGTCCAGTGGGTGGTGTGATGTCAGGTATTTGTGGTGGGCTGCTTACGACAGGTCCAGACAATCAGCGTGCTCGTAAATGTCAATGTGTGATTTTCAAATCTTTGTTTATGGTCAGGGTTTTAAAGGAAGATATTTTTATGGTAATTGTCGCTGGTCTATTTTACTATATATTTATGTAATAAATATGTGACTAAACTTACATCTCACTGGCTCCTTGGGCTGTTATTGGCTCTCAGTTCTCCAGCAGGCTCCATCATGTGCTGGAGGGTTTTCATTAATGGACTAATAAATTAAACCCACAAAAACCTTTTTCTTGTTATCACCTCATTGTCTCTTGTTATATGCAGTTGTAATTGTTGACTGGTGGAGTCACTGTACATGGGAATAAATGACACATGTCATTTCTCTATCATGACTGTATCATGTCTTCAATCCAGATTGGTGACATTAAAGATGATAGCTGGGTATGTTCGTAAAATAGAGGGCTGTGTGACTCTGAATTGATCATTTGGCCAATATTAAAGATGCACAGTACATTATCACTGCATCAACACTTTTAAATCCCCACTCAAACATGCTCTGCAGTCCTGACACAGGTTTCGGTAATAATAGATGAAAATGTAAATGTCCCCGTGTAGCATAATCCAAGATGAGCACTTAATCCTACTTAGATTGAGGACAGCTATGTTCGCCCAGTGGTATGCGAGCATCTCCATTTGGTGAAAAATATTTGCATAATTGGAAAAACAATGTTATTTTCCAGTTGCATGCAGCAGAAGGATGTAAACTCGGTGGGCTGAAATAATGGCTAAATGAGGAGTAAACACGGTTTGTCTGGTCAAATCTGTGTCAGGGTGAAAGACAGGCGCTGGCAGCACTGCTCAGTTCATCAGCGCATGTCACCGCACGTCCTGTCTGACTTATCGACAGATCAAATCAGATGTCTTTCAGAGTGCCGTGAGGTTTCCCAGTGAGAGACAGCTGGTCACAAGGCTATGGCTGCTAGTTCTTCAACCCAGAATGAGTTCTCGTCAGATGGGATGGCTGTTGGCCTGCACACTTAGTCCAACAACTACAAAAAAATCATTGTCTCTGCTGATGATGTGTTATTCCCTTCTTTTCTTTCTTTATTCGCCATATACATTTGTTATTGTAAATGTTTTAGCTAACAGCTGCCTATTAGTATTAGCAAACACAGTGCAACATTAGCATTCCTTTGGATTTGTGTTTCTTGCCAACTGACGAATGTTAACCCAAGGTTCACTCTCCTTTTTAGGTCTGTTTTTGGTCTTGATCAACTCCTGAAGGGGAACTATCTGCCTCTTTAGCTGCTAAATACATATATATAAAACATAAAACAATGAGCTAAAAGACACTAAAGCGCTCCATAGAGCTGAGCTACAGAGTCTACTGATAATTCTCTATGGGCTTTTAACATTAGGCTGCATCATTTGAAACAGTTTTAACATAAAAATATTGATTAGTTCAAGTTCTTAATTGACACTTACAGGCTTTATCTCAAATGTGTGAAGTACTAGATAGTGACCTTTTAGGTATTTGTTTTGATCACAACTTTTCTGCCAATGTCTACTTAGTTTTAACTGCATGTGTATGAAGGACAACTGTGATTCATGCTGCACTACTGAACAGTATATAATGGAATGGAAAAGTCCACTCTGACTCATACAGAGAAGGGTGTTATTGGGTTTACTAGTGTGCAGCACTGTGATGTGAATGACTTGAAGGTTGCACTTCCTTGAGAACACAGGTTTGTTTTTATTAACTTGGTGTGGGCAGCAGGGTGGATCTTCTCACACAAAGTCCGCCATGTGGGTGGAAGCTGTTGTGGGGGCTGTGATCTCACAAAGGCAGCTTTTCCGCCAACCAATCCCACGCTTGCTGTTTGGACGATAGCCCAGCCTCCTCCGATCGCCCTCCTCCTTTCCTCCCTCTCTCTCTCATGTGTGTTTCATGCGCACACCCCCTCTCACATGCACACACTTCATGCTCCGTCATGGCAGGAATTTTCCACTCAGCAGCAGGAGAACATTGCAGCCAGCTGTGCTGTCAATTTCAGTATATGTTTGAATCTCAAGGACTGTTTGCAGACACCCTTTTTTTTTTCAAACCCTGTTTTTTTTTCCTCACATGCTCACAACCACAGCTTCACAAAGTACATGGTCCATGCATGTCAGCCAGCAGCATTATTTTCATCTCTGTATGTACTCTATTCTTTGCAAACTAAAAAGAACTTCACGTAGACGTGAACATGTGTGTTTACCAGGACAGTGGAACAGAAGAATGCAAATCCAAGTACTGGCGGCCCAAGGGAGACAGGATGGCCTACTAATACCTCTCCCCCTGTCTCCCCCCTCTGTCTCTTTCACTCTCATGTACACACTCTCTCCTAAAGAATCTTACATGGATCTGCTCCAACAGTAGTTTTCTTTTTCCTAGTCTCATTTCTATTTTATCAGTCTGAATAATCCTCCCAGTGTCTCCGTCTTTTGTTTTCATCAGCGCTCACCATAGAGCATCAAGGACAGCCATGCACATGTAGCATGTGCTCTGTATGCATTAGAGACCTCTTATGTAAGTGTGAGTCCACTCCCCTCCCCTTCCTGTTGCCCATACGTTTCCCTCCTTTCTTTCAAATCAGGTCAGGTGAGGACGGCACAGTGAGTGAGACGACTGCCCTTAAACAGCCCCGTAGGGGTAAATGTATACATGTTCCTGGGAGCCTACACCACACAGGGGAGGCAAAAGGAAAGAAGAGGGCGGTGTTTGAGGAATGTTTTTCATAAACATTGGCTAGATCCATAGCAACATGAGAGAGAGAGAGAGAGAGAAAATAAATTCTGTATGAATCTTAAAAGCCCTAATCTAATGAAGCAGCATGGTGCCACCTGTTTCAACATCATGTTTCTTTTTGGCGCTGATTTCCTAATGTTATTTTAACTGGGCATTTTGTCTACTTCCATAACACTATATGGCCAAAAGTATATGGACACTCCTGTTCACTTTTGGTCTGGGGCTGTTTGTGGTTTGAACCGGGCCCCTTAATTTCAATTGAAGAAATAAGAGAAAAAAAATTACTTATATGCCTACTGGTTACAAATGAAACATTCTTTTATTTTTTTTCTCCCAATTATCAATTCTGTAAATCGAATGAAACTCTTCAGGTCTGTGCTCCGGTTGCATATGCAGTCCTACGACATATGACGTATACATGGAGCATAAGTGACCAGGAAGCAGCTGTATTTTTCAGTGTGTTATTCCGCGAGTAAAGTTAACCATTTTGTTGTTTTTCTGTATGTAGGAAACGATGGGAGGGTTTGGTCCACATTTCCGAGCTGCGTAGGGAGGGCCGTGTGGCCAACGTGGCTGATGTTGTCAGCAAAGGCCAAAGAGTCAAGATCAAGGTTCTCTCATTCACCGGCTCTAAGACCAGCCTCAGTATGAAGGTATGAAGAACGGACAACAACGTATTGAACAGATTTAGTCAAGTTAGTCTGAAGTAGAATAAATGGGGTTTACAGATTTCTTGTGTGACCCAGGTTGGAAAATTGAGATTTCGATAGCACCCATGGCCATGGGCTGTTTGTGGTTTGAACCGGGCCCCTTAATTTCATTTGAAGCAATAAGAGAAAAAAAAATACTTATATGCTTGTGCATATGTACATATGTAGCTAGTGCCAGGGATTGGCTTAGCTTTGCATAAAGACTAAAAGCAGTTAGCCTGGCTCTCCCCAATGTTCAAAAATACTCTCCTAGCACTTCTAAAACTGGATTTATAGTCGTAGCAAGGGGTTAACAGGAGTCCTACCGTAGGTACCAGAGGTTTTGAATCATAGTTGAGTGTTCGATTTCACTCGTTAATCTCACCACTGCAACACTAGACGAATGTATTGTTTCTAGTTTGGTGTGGAAAAACTTGACTGACCTGCACAGAGCCCTGACTTCACCCAAACATCGACGATGTTTCATTTCCGGGATTGCTCCGGTGCCCAGTGGAAATTCCGTCGGATGTCCCTCATTTTCGGCTGGATGTCCGTTACCTTACGCTTCCTTTGTGTTGGCATTCTAACCTCCGGTGGATTTGTGAGGACTACGGTTAACTGCTCCTCAGATCTCTGCAGGGTAAATCCAGACAGCTAGCTAGACTATCTGTCCAATCTGAGTTTTCTGTTGCACGACTAAAACTACTTATGAACGAGCACATGTTCCACCCATAGGGCCCTATTTTAACGATCTGAAACGCAAGTATGAAACGCCAAACGCAAGTAGCTTTGTGGGCGGATCTCGGGCGCTTTTGCTATGATACCGGCGGGATAAATGACTCTTGCGGCCGACGCAAATCTAAAATGGGTTGGTCTGAAGTAGGTAGGTGTGGTTTGGGCGTAACGTGAAAATAACCAATCAGAGCGTCATCTCTCATTCCCTTTAAGAGCAGGCGCGCTTGTTCCATGGCTGACTGCTATTATGATGGCGGATTTGCCTGGCGCACGCCAGCGGGAGCTGTCCGGGATGCGGCAAAGTAATAAATGCCCGTCTTGGCCGGGTGGCGATGTTGCTGCGGCCTCTCGGGCGCATCTCCTCAAGTCTGGAGAGGATTCTGCAGCCATGGAACGTGGGCCTCCAAACGCACCACCTGCTCCTGTTGTGCCCCTTCCTCCTCCCCCCACTCCATCTCCGTCCACCCGCTCCATCAGGAGCACATCGCGCATTACTCCCGGACCAGATTCCGCCGGACTGTCCAATCCCACCGTAGTTCAACATCACGTCTCCTTAAGTCCTCTAATATTTCCAAATTTATGTCATCAACACATCCATGATTCATGGAAATGTGTAAAACACAACAAGCCACAAAGAATGCTGCAACTTTTTGAGGACTGTACTGTAAAGTGCCTCCTGACCTATCCAAACACATGAAGCGCATTTTCAGTAATATTTTTCTTTGTAATTATGTATGGTTTTCAAAAATGGGAACTGCTGTAGATGAGAGAAGTGTATGCGCGTTGTGCACACACTACATTATGGCCAAGCATTCGTCCCTAAAATAGCATCTGAATAACGCGCTACTGACTTTAGACTAGCGCCACTGACTTTAGACCAGGTTTTTCCTGGTCAGTGGCGGAATTGTTTTCTGAAACTGCAAAATAGGACCACATAACGTTTGCGCCTGAACACGCCTCCTCTTTTCGCTGAACCGCCCCCTGGAGCGCAAATAAATCCCCTAATTTACCGGCGTGCGTCTGTGGAGGGAAAAGTCCGCTGTGCGTCGGATGCAAAATAGGAATGATACATGCGTCGGTGTACAAAGGCAATTGCGCTGAGTGCAAGATAGGGCCCATAGACTGTTGGTTCCACCAAAACAAGTTCCTTCCCGAGGCTATTTTGCAGAGGCACCATTGCTCCGTCCGGCGCTTAGCGCCGCCCAAGACGATAATGATTGGTTTAAAGAAATGCCAATAAACCAGATCACGTTTTTCTCCAATCCCGGAATGTTGTGTGGTTGGGACTATCCAGACTTAAACCTGCATTCTTTCTAATGGCCAGCAGGGGGCAATTCCACTGGTTGCACATTAAAGTCCCTATTGTATAAAATTCTATGAGAAAATGACCCTATTTCTCACCTATTTATTACTTCAGAAAACAGTTAGTTTAGCTAGTTACAAGTCGTCTTCAAAATAGCATGGTGTTCATGTTGTAAATGATGGTCCCATTTAGAGAAAAATACACGATAAAGCGAGAGGGGTGCTTTAGGGCATGGCTACCTTGTGATTAACAAGTCGCTAACATGGCTACAAACAAATTTGTGTTTATTAACACTGGAGTTCATGAATTATAGTAAAAAATGATTTTTCTTTACTAGTTAACTGAACCCAAACAGCTAAATAAATTCCAGATTTAGTTTTTGACAGTACAAGGGGGAGAAAATACTTGGAAAAAGAAAACTGCATTGACTTGGAAAAGATCATGGGGGACTTATGACGAAAGCGACCTCCTGAGATGAATTACTGTCTGAGTCAACATAGGAAGACATAAACATGTAAAATGATGCTTTTAAAGTAGGCGTGGGAATGTGAGAAATGACAAGTGAAGCAAAAATAATTACCAAAGATTACAGAAATTCAGTGCTTAAGTTTAACATACTGTAGCAAGACACATGCAGATGGCATCTCTTAAAATGATAAATGTCGGAGATTGTGTGAGCATGAAGTCATGCGAGAAGTTATGAAAGGTTTCTAGATGATGAATTAAGCAGTAGTCTGTTGCAGCAAATAAGTGGCATATTTATGACTGTAATGTGGATTAAATTTGAAAAGGAGATTAGGGGGTTGACGGTCTGAGAAGAGAGTGCCAACTAGACCCAGACAGATGGAAATATTTAAACAGAGGTAGTGTGTGTGGGAGGGTCTGTAAGATTACATCAAGGAGTATAGGATGTGCTGGGAGCTATATGGAGTGTGATCCCAGGCCGAGCTAAGGATGTCTCCCATGACCTGCATACCAGCATGTAGCTACTCCCAGCATAAACACCATACACCGAATGCAATACATTATGATGACCCTGACAGCACATACAAAGTCTTACAAAATGCAGTACTGATTTACTGGTCCACATTTCTCCCACAGTAAAACACTTCCAAGTCTCCATGAGTCAAAAACCTGTTAGTGAGTACAAAACCATGAATCATGACACTTTGCAGTGACACTTTGTGTACTGGCCAAGCTAAAAAGATAAAGTCATAGTGGAAGCCTCAGCTAAGTGTCCAAGATTGCATGGTATGGTTCATTGCTATTAACTGTGTACAGTAAAGTTCATATGTCCTAATAGGTAAGAATTTTGGATAGCCTACTCTACATGGCCAAAAGTAAACGTGGACTACTGAAAAGTACATCCAGATGCGACGCTGAACATTTCATTCCATAGCCGTAAACATTCTTTCACACTTTTGGGAAGAATTTGGGGCCTGGTTGCAGAGATTAGTGAGGTCGGGAACAATTGGGGTAGGCCTACAATTAATCCTAAAGCTGTTGGATTGGGTTGAGATCAGGATTCTGTGCAGGCCAGTCTTTTTTATGGACCTTGTCTTGTGCATAGGGGCATCGTCATGTTAAAATGGGAAAGGGCCTTCCCAAAAAGTTGCCACAAAGTTAGTAGTCCTTGACATTCCACTTCCACGTTCTGGTTTGCTATGTGGAGTAGCCAGACTCTAATCCAGCGTGCTTATGCAAAGCGAGACTACAAAGTTAGAAGCACAGAATTGTCTAAAATACGATTGAATTGATTGTAGCATTAAGATTGATTTGCTAAACGAGAAGTAACACAAACATCCATGAAAATCAGCACAAGACTAAAAAACATTACACCTGTCCTCTTAAAAGTGTGCATTTAACATTTACAAGAGCCATATCCTACAGTTCATAAAAAAAGGACCAGGAGCATAATAAGGAAAAAAATATACAGGTTATATATTCATTTCACTTTGTGTTAAACTGGTAGGCTGTACCTCAGAGATGCATTTGGTTTGATGGATCACTTTGATAAAATACAGATGATTATAGTCTACTACTGTCAAACCCCAAATGACAAATTGATCTTTGAGACCACTTTACATTCATTGTTAGGGATTTGGCGCCATCGTGCGGCAAGTAGAGGCAAGACTGGCCACCCTTACGTAATACATCCATGCTACGTACTTGACGTAAAATACGAAAGTGGGGAGGAAGTTGACCACACATCAAGTTGTCTACCTTCTCTGAGCAAAACAAGACTCGTGGAGAATGGCAGACGGTGGAGTTGACGAGCTATCGCAGCTTGAATATTTGTCTTTGGTGTCCAAGGTCTGCACGGAGCTTGACAACCATCTGGGAATAAGTGACAAAGATTTAGGTGCGTATTTTGTGGCCGAGAACTGCCGATCAAATCGAAATATACCAACTAGCTAGCTAGCTAACTAACTAGCGAGCTTATGCTAAGTAGCTGGCTGTTGTTAGCTAGGTAGCCACAGTGTTTGTTATCTGTAAACTGGCATGTTTATTTTTTTCCGTACTGTTGCCATGCACAACGTAACGTCAATTAACGTGAAATGTGTAGCTAGGCTTGTAGTAAGAGCTCAACATTGTATTATTTCAACGTTAGCTAGCTAGTTAAGCTAATAGGAGTTAGCTATTTAGTTATTGTTCATTTGTAACGTTCATTTGTTCATTGTTGCAGCTGAATTTGTCATCGACCTTGCTGAAAAACAGCCGACCTTTGACGGATTCAAAGCTCTTTTGCTTCAAAATGGAGCGGAATTCACAGTAAGTTCAATGCGAAATGCTATATTAAGCAAATAGTCGTTAGCTAGCTAACTGTAACGTTACGTTACTTGGTAACTAACGGCTTTGTCTTCTGTTTGTTGTTTATCGTAGGATTCTCTCATTGGTAATTTGCTCAGGCTCATTCAGACTATGCGACCTCCATCCAAGTCATCTACGAGTAAAGGTAAGTAAATGTAGCTAACCGTTGAGCTGCCAAAGTAACGTTATTATTTTAGTTTAGTTTGTAACTAACTAAACTAACTAACTACTAAAAATGGGATTGGGTGCTGCTTTGGTTGAACTCTACTCAGAGCTAAAAAAGCATATACTTGGGGGACTTTCCCACAACATACTGTGTATTTTGTACTTGTATGTTGTCTATTATTGTACTGTGCAACTGCTACATCTCTCTAGTTTCCTTGTACAATGTCACATAGTGTTATTTCATACATTTCTCCTTTGGGAATAATCAAAACCGCAATTAATTTATAACTGTCCTTTATCAGCCTGTGAGGCTTTGGTCAAGCCGAAGACAGAAAAGGATAGGTTGAAGGAGCTGTTTCCTGCACTGTGTAGACCAAATGATCCAGTGCCAAAGGTACGTTGCTTTAACACATTTGTAGGGGGTATTTGTTTGACTTGTAACCATTAATGCAAAACAAGATCCTGACATGTTGACTGATTGTTTTTGTTGGATTTTCTTAATAACACAAAATTAAACATAAAAAGAGCCAGGAGTTACATCTCAGTTCTCTTAAATTGCATCCCCGGCTCCTCCACTTGCCTCCCTCGCGTCTTAGTCTGTCCCACCGAGGAAGCACGGGAGAGACGCAAGGAAATCATGGGAGGAGAGAGGTAATGAGGAAATGGGTGGCGTTGGCAACCGTTTCAGCTGCACGGCTTCCGGGAATGTTGCTCTCGTGTATCCTCGCTTATAGCTTCTTGGTGATCCCTCCCCGATGCTCGCTCCTCGGGGCAGAAATGAGAGCTTTGAGACGGCCTTCACGAAGAAGGAGCAGAACCACTTCTGGCTCAGCAGATGAGCCATCAAATAAGAGACCTCATGTCTCTTATTTGATGCACCTAATGTGTACAGCCTTTGCTGACATGTTTTTCATTTTGATGTGTATTCTTAAAGTTAGAAAAAGGTGTTGTGTACCTGTGAAGACCAACATGTCTGTAGCATAATGCCGTTATACAGAAATTAATTTGATCGGAAAACTAAACAAAGATGTTGACCAGTGAAAGTTGAATGGTACTGTACTGCTAACTGTTTTTGTTCAATTGACTTTCTCAGAAGCTATTAGATGAAGATGATGTGAAGGTAGCAGCTGATGCCATGAAAGAGCTGGAGATGTTTATGCCCAGTGTCAGTGGGACAGAGTCCAAAAGCAGCAAGAGCAGGTAAGATGACTATGGACACCGGTCACATTTTGATTTGCCTTCTTGAAATGGATGTAAGTAATGTTTGCTTTGTTAAATATAGGAAACAAAAATACCACAACCAGCAAAAATAAGCACTTCTATTAAGTTTATTGTGTGAATTAAACTTTCTTTTTTTTTTTTTAAACGATTACATGTGAACTTTATTGTACTTTTCTAATTTTTACAGGTCAGAAAAGAGCAGACGCCACAGCAGAAGTCGAAGCAGAGAAAGAGACAGGCACAGAGATCGTGATAGAGATCGGGACAGAGATCGGGATAAGGACAGGAAGAGGCGGCATCGCTCAAGGTCCAGGTCTCGCTCCAGAGACCGTGATCGGCACCGAGATGGAGACAGAGACAAAGATCGCGGCAAAAGAAGAGACAAATCTTCCCGCTGGTCTGAGCGCTCACCTAGCCCCAAAAAAGACCAAGACAAAGACTCTGACCGCTGGAAGGACAAACATGTGGACCGACCACCACCAGAGGAACCTTCTGTTGGAGACATATACAATGGCAAAGTCACCAGCATTATGCAGTTTGGATGCTTTGTTCAGTTGGAGGGATTAAGGTTAGTATTAAATTACCAAAATGCCATTAATACAACTTTAGCTTAGCCTACTGGTTGAAACATTATTTTTTTTTTGTCCCAATTATCAATTCTGTAAATCGAATGAAACTCTTCAGGTCTGTGCTCCGGTTGCATATGCAGTCCTACGACATATGACGTATACATGGAGCATAAGTGACCAGGAAGCAGCTGTATTTTTCAGTGTGTTATTCCGCGAGTAAAGTTAACCATTTTGTTGTTTTTCTGTATGTAGGAAACGATGGGAGGGTTTGGTCCACATTTCCGAGCTGCGTAGGGAGGGTCGTGTGGCCAACGTGGCTGATGTTGTCAGCAAAGGCCAAAGAGTCAAGATCAAGGTTCTCTCATTCACCGGCTCCAAGACCAGCCTCAGTATGAAGGTATGAAGAATGGACAACAACGTATTGAACAGATTTAGTCAAGTTAGTCTGAAGTAGAATAAATGGGGTTTACAGATTTCCTTGTGTGACCCAGGTTGGAAAATTGAGATTTCGATAGCACCCATGGTACTTTATTAATTAAATGATTTAAAAGATTTGTGTCTGTGTGTTCAGTTTATTCTGATATGCCATTTATATTAGAGCAGGTAATAGTTTGAGCCAGTTAGTCAAACAAAATTGACTTAATTAGTGATTAAGCTTCTCTGAATTTCCCATTAAGAGATATTTGGAGAGTGTATTTGGAAATACTAAGTTCAATCATCATGGGATCTTCTCTCAGGGTAGACTGATTGTTTCCCCCTGAATTGTCAGCACGTAAATGGTCTAATTTTTTTTCCTCTTTTCTTTGCCAGGATGTGGACCAGGAGACAGGAGAAGACCTGAACCCCAACAGGAGGAGGAACGTAGGCCCAGACGGAGGGGATGAGATCTCCATGAGAAACCCCGACCGGCCCAGCAACCTGAACCTGGGACACCCCCCTGAGCTGGAGCAGGACGACACCTTGGAGCGCAAGAGGCTCACCAAAATTTCGGACCCAGAGAAGTGGGAGATCAAACAGGTGGGTCTATAGAGTATGGATTTCTGCACACATTTAAGGTGGCAGAAGAGGCTTTGAGGAAAACACTGAATCCCTTTGTGGGTTTATTTTATCACATGCTAGTCTCGCATTGCCAGACCTATCTCCACAGCACTGCCAAGGAGGGTCTGGCTAGTCCACAACATTCCGGGATGGGAGAAAAATGTGCTCTGTCCGCTTATTGCCATTTCTTTAACACAATCACAATCGTCTTGGGTGGCGCTAAGCGCTAGACGGAGCAACGGTGCCTCTGCAAAATAGCCTCGGGAAGGAACTTGTTTTGGTGGAACATGTGGACGTTTAGTCGTGCGACAGAAAACTCAGATTGGACAGATAGTCTAGCTAGCTGTCTGGATTTACCCTGCAGAGATCTGAGGAGCAGTTAACCATAGTCCTCACAAATCAACCAGAGTTTAGAACGCCAACACAAAGAAAGCAGAAGGTGAGGGACATCCGGCCGAAAATAAAGGACATCCGGCGGAACCTATAGCGGCACCGGAACAATCCTGTTAAATGAAACGTTGTCTATATAGACTAATCACATGCCAATTCTCATGCCTTTTTTTATTTATTTTTTTATATAAAGATGATTGCTGCTAACGTCTTGTCCAAAGAAGAGTTCCCTGATTTTGATGACGAGACAGGGATCCTTCCTAAAGTTGATGATGAAGAGGGTAAGAAGTCGAGCACTACAATTTATAACCACATACCTGCAAAACTAATGCCATTACCGTCAGCATGCTAACACACTAAACTTAACTAGGGAACATTATACCTACTGATCAGCAAGTTAGCATGCCAGTGTTACCATTTAGCTCAAAGCACCACTGTGCCTATGTACAGCCTCACAGAGACGCTAGTATGGCAGTAGACTCATAGTCTTATGGCTTGCTTTATGAAATATGACTTGTGGACTGCTTCCTGATTGATCTTGTTCACTGCAATTCAGATGAAGATTTGGAAATTGAGCTGGTTGAAGAGGAGCCCCCGTTCCTGAGGGGACACACCAAACAAAGCATGGACATGAGCCCTGTCAAGATTGTCAAGGTACTGGGTTTGTGTGTTCTCACATATTTTGCTAAATACACAGGGGGGAGACTACACAAGAACTAAATTGAAGTCTACAGTTTAGTTTAGATGTACTTTTGACACCGTTTCTGTGTTAGATTTATTTCAGGATGGATATCCATGGATGGATGGCTGGCTGAAATATTTAGTAGATAATGTGTTCATTGACTGAGTAGCTGTTCAGCACACATTTTCAGTGACTGTAAATATATATATAATATAATAATATATAATATATCTAAGCAGCATGGTCTTGTGTTTCCCTCTGCCCATAGAATCCAGATGGCTCTCTGTCTCAAGCGGCCATGATGCAGAGCGCTCTGGCTAAGGAGAGACGAGAGTTGAAGCAGGCTGCACGAGAGGCAGAGATGGACTCCATCCCCATGGGGTTGAATAAACACTGGGTCGACCCGCTGCCAGACGGTAAGAAATCAATTAGATGTGCGCATTGTTATTTATAAACCACAGACGTTGATGCTGAAGTACAATTGCTCAAATCCCAGTGTCTGCAATAAAAACATCTGCCAGCTTGAAATTTGCATACTGATCACCCTCACCTCTGTCTTCAGAGTTTTATCTTTGCTCTTGGCATAATCCAGTTTTGGAATCTGTGCGTTTGCATGTCTTTATCAAAATCGAGCACAGACATGAGACTTGCTTAACGATGGCAGACAGCACCCCCTCAGGCTTGCCAGTACTGGAGATGGTTATCTGGTTTCCTGCAGCCCCATATCTGTCCGGATGGAATAGTCTTGCCATGGTGTTCTTGTATCCCCTCCGTGGTCTAGGCACTTTCCAAGTGTGGGCATTATCCTGCAATAACCATGCAGATCTTGCAGTGACATAGCTACTGATGCGATGAGATTTTAGTTGTGTTAAACGCAGTTTTTCTTCATTATTGAGCACACTTCTACTCCTCTTTCACAGTTGATGGTAGGCAGATTGCAGCTAACATGAGAGGCATTGGCATGATGCCTAATGACATCCCAGAGTGGAAGAAGCATGCTTTTGGAGGCAACAAGGCCTCTTATGGAAAGAAGACCCAAATGTCCATCCTGGAGCAGAGGGAGAGCCTGCCTATCTACAAGCTGAAGGAGCAGCTCATTCAGGTTTGTCACAGTTTAAAATGTAGCTGTATGATTCACATCGGAGATTATAAATGATTTTGATTGGGTTCTGTTGAAAATGTGATTATCCTTAAACAAGCAGATGTTGATGCGTAAGTATGTTCTTGCTTTGGGATGTGTTAAATAGAAAGATCTGCAAAATGGAAATTACCAGGTTTCTTAAATTTAGTTTGATATGCTTTTTATTCTGGTGCTGCTTAAGTTTGATCTCAAACAACCCTCTACAGAAATATGGTTAAAGAAAAAAAAATACAGTACCGATTCCACAGTGCAGGTGGTTGCATCGTCTGTAGGTTGTTGTTGTTGTTGTTGTTTTTTTTTTTTACCCATGTTAGTTTTAATCTTTTCTAAACAAAGACAAAATGCAAAAGGGGGAATGGCGGCGACTCAAGTGCAGTTTGTAACATTTGCTCTCTGTGTTGATCTGTCACAGGCTGTCCATGATAACCAGATCCTGATTGTGATTGGAGAGACGGGGTCTGGTAAGACCACGCAGATCACTCAGTACCTGGCGGAGGCAGGCTACACCACCAGGGGGAAGATTGGCTGTACGCAGCCCCGTCGTGTAGCCGCCATGTCAGTGGCCAAGAGGGTCTCCGAGGAGTATGGTTGCTGTCTAGGCCAAGAGGTGAGCGCTTCATCATTTATTGTCTTCACATTTGATGATGATGGTAAAATCAAAAAATGTATATATTTTGGAATTGTTTAGTTAAATCTCTAAAGGGCTAATATAGATATTATTTGGTCTAGGTGGGTTACACCATCCGTTTTGAGGACTGTACTAGCCCCGAGACGGTGATCAAGTACATGACGGACGGTATGCTGTTGAGAGAGTGTCTGATCGACTCTGAATTGGGCCA